>NC_133784.1:25484519-25577416 GCF_003597395.2 Chelonoidis abingdonii | reverse complement strand
TCAGCATGGAAGCATATCTTCTGGAATGGTGGCCAAAGCGTGAAGGGGCATATGAATGTTTAGCGTATCTGGCACATAAATGCTTTGCAATGCTGGCTATAAAAGTCCCATGTGAATGCCTGTTCTCACTTTCAGGTGACATTGCAAATACGAAGGAGGGAGCATTATCTTCCATAAATGTAAACAAACTTGTTTCTCTTAGCGTGGCTGAACAAGAAATAGGACTGAGTGGACTTGCAGATTCTAAAGTTTTACACAGTTTTGGTTTTGAGTTCAGTTATGTAACAACAAACAAAAAATCTACATTGGCAAGTTGCACTTTCATGATAAAGAGATCACACTACAGTACTTGTATTAGGTGAACTGAAAAATATTTTTGTTTATCATTTTTACAGTACAAATATTTGTAATAAAAAATAATATTAAGTGAGCACTGTACACTTTGTATTCTGTGTTGTAATTTAAATCAATATATTAAAAGTAGAAAAACATTCAAAAATATTAAATACATTTCACTTGTCTTCTACTGTTTAACAATGCGATTAAAAAAAATGATTAATTTTTTTTAGTTAATCGTGTGAGTTAACTGCGATTAACTGACAGCCCTAATTTTTACATGTGTGAACTTTCTTTACACCAGGGGTCTCAAACACGGTCCCCCCTCTCCCCCATGTTGGGCCGGAGCTGCTCTAGGTAAATACTGGGGGAGGGCTCCCTGCCTGCCTGCCCTGCTCCCACGCCACTCCAGGAAGCAGAAAGAACTGTGGGGAAAAGAGGCACAGATGTGTGTTGATGTTGCTTCAGGCACCATCCCCAGCAGCTCCCGTTGGCCGCGGTTCCCCATTCCTGGCCAATGAAAGATGCTAGGGGTGGTGCCTGAAACAACAGCAACACACACCCCTGCGCCACTCATTCCCCATGTTCCAGAAGCTTCCTGGAGTGGTGCGGGGGCAGGGCGGGCAGGCAGGCAGCCTGCCCTGCCCCCGCTGCATGCCAGGCCAGAGCCCGCCCCCTAAACCCCTCTTGCAGTCAAACCCCTTGCCGCACCCTGCACCCCGACCCACTGCCCTGAGTCCCTTGCCACACCCTTCACTCCAACTCTGTCACACCCCTCCTGCAACCCAACCCACTGCCCTGAGCCCCCTGCCGCACCCTGCCCTGAGCCACCTGCCACACCCCTGCTGCACCCCAACCCCCTGCCGTATCCTGCCATGCCACCTGCCACATCCTTCCTGCACCCCAACACCCTTCCATGTGTTGCCCGCCGCACCCCTCACCCATCCTGCACTCCACACCCCAACCCACTGCCCTAAGCCCCCTGCTGCACCCCGCATCCCTCTTGCACCCGAACCCAAAGCCCTGAGCCCCGTCGCACCCCGATCCCCTGCCGCACCCCACACTCCAACCCCCTTCCCTGACCCCCCTGCCACACCCTGCACCCCAACCCTCTTCCCTGAGCCACCTGCCACACCCCTCCTGCATCCCAATCTGCTGCCCTGACCCCCCGCCGCACCCCTCACCCATCCTGCACTCCACACCCCAACCCACTGCCCTAAGCCCCCTGCTGCACCCCGCATCCCTCTTGCACCCGAACCCAAAGCCCTGAGCCCCGTCGCACCCCGATCCCCTGCCGCACCCCACACTCCAACCCCCTTCCCTGCCCCCCCTGCCACACCCTGCACCCCAACCCACTGCCCTGACCCCCCTGCCACATCCCTATCTCCTGCCACACCCCTCCTGCACCCCACACTCCAACTCCCTGCCCTGAGCCCCCTGCCACACCCCTCCTGCACCTCAACTCCCTGCCCTCACCCCATGCTGCACCCCTCATCCCTCCTGCACCCCACATCCCAACTCCCTGCCCTGAGCCCCTGTCACACCCCACATCCCTCCTGCACCCCCTGGGGGCAGGGAGGGGGCAGAGTTGGGGTGAGGATTTTAGGGAAGAGGTTGGAATGGGGGCAGGGAAGAGGCAGGGCTTCATGGAAGGAGTGGAGTGGGGGCGGGGCGGAGGGCAGCAGCGGGGGCGGGTGAAGGTGTCAGTAATGCAGCCTTCAGGCCAATGTACTAATCCTCATGTGGCCCTCGTGGTCATTTGAATTTGAGACCCTTGCTTTACACTGTGGTATTAGCATCCAGCATTAGCATTACAATGCACACTGCACTCAGTCAACGTTCATTTTCTATCTTTATGCCCGTTCAGTCAAACAGCAGAAACACCACCAACTTTGAAATAATACAAAATAAAAACATGTCTGATATCAGAGCAATGGGGATGCTCTGGGCAAGCTAATGCTACTCTAATTTGAATACAAGGTGCTTAGATGCCATCGTGCATTAGAAATATCTTAGATAAACTGATGAGCAAAATGACAAGTTATGTATGGAATGGGTGGCTCACAGTTGGGCCTCAACTTCGCTGGCTACTACTGCAATATAAATGTTAAACACAAATTATATCACACTCCAGAAGCATTTTGGTCATTAGGGCACCTACATTTAGTTATGCTTTAAACAGAAATGGGTTCCACTCAAAGCTTTACATCCAAACCCCACCCAAATTTGGCTCCAGAGCTGAACTTTACAGTTCAAGCCAGTGGCTAGTTTTTAAACACCATGAAATCCATGTATTTACATAATCCATTATTAGAGCTGAAATATACCCAAGTGTCCCTTTAATATGAATGCTTAATAGGAAATTTTCCATTGAGACCTACCTTCTTCTGGATTTTATATCGTTTATGGCAGGTCATGCGCTTACTAGCCTTCTTCAACTCTGAAAACATCAATATGGGTTATAATCAGGCAGAATGGATACAAGTTCCAAATACAAATCTAATGAGCAACATCCAAGTGGAAGCCACAGATGCAGAGTTTACCAAATAACATTTTTTTTTGGTTCAGGGACAGAACTGAAAAATTAGAAGATAAATCAATTTAAACCAAAACCATTTTTTCCCAAAACATTTGTTGAATTGAAAAAACACACGAAAATTAAATTGACCAAAAATACTTCAGTTGACTCAAAAACAATTTTTGTCCCAGCTTTTTGTTTCAATTTAGTAACTTTAGGGTGTTTTTCACTCAATTTGTGTTTTATTTTTTAAATTGGCCAAATTTCTATTTAAAACGCTGTTTTGAAACAAAACGCTTCAAAATTTTATAAACCAAAGGTAGAAACAAAAAAAGTTTTGATTTTTTATTAAAAATAAAAATCTTCAGTTTTTCCTTGGCCCAAACTATTTGTTGAAATGGGACAGAATTTGCGAGTAGCGTCGCAGCACTAAGGGGGGGGGGGGGGGATCTTTTGACCCTTCCCTCAAAATTATACGTTGAAAAAAATCTCGCGCAGTTCAACACACATCCCCATCTCGCCCCGATCCTGCAAAGGCTACAGGCATGTGTGAACACGTGAACTTAAGCAGAGCCCAGCGGGCCCAAGTCTTGGCAGGACCAGCAAGGCCTCAGAAGCAAATCCCAGGGCTGGAGCCCCAGGCTCGGAGGGGAGCAGAGACGAGAGGGCGAACCGCTGTCGCTCCCCCAGGCCCGCAGGGCGCTCCCCCCGCCAGCAGCTCAGAGAAAGCCCCCGACCCCACGGAGAGCGAAGGGGGGAGGGAAGCTGTGTCAGCTCCTCACAGGCTCGATCGCGACAGGGAAGCGCCCGCTGCCCCCCTCCCCGCTCGTGGGGCGTAGCGGCCCTGTCCATCGCCGGCCTGGCCGCCCCCGGCGCGCACTCACTGGGCCGCCTCATGGCGGTGACTACTCCGGGCGCCGCTCTCTCCCCGTGGAGGCCGCTGAGGCGACTGGGGAAGACTGCTCCTGCGAGCAGGCGCTGCCGTAAAGCAGGCCGGTCCCGCGGCTTGGGCTGTGTCGCGCTGGCAGGCTCGCTTGGCGGCCGGGCGGGCTTTGCGGCAGCGGCACACTCGGCAGTGAGGAGGAGCGGCAGGAACAGCAGCAGCAGCGGTGGCGGCGCGGGCGGCTGGGGGCGAGTGCGGCCGGCTGGGGGCGAGTGCGCGGCCGCGGGCTGGCGGCAGCGGGAGCGGGGCCGGCCTGGGTAAGCAGGCTGGCTGCCGGCCCCGCGCGGGGTTCGGGGTTCGGAGCGGGCAGCTGGGCTGCGGGAGCCAGGAGGCCGCCGCTTCCCTTTGTGTGGCCGCTGCGCTCCTAGTGGGGAGACGCGCCCCCGGCGTGGGGGTGCCCTGCTCGGGGCCCGCCCCGGACCCTTCCGGCGGCGTGGGAGGCGATCCCATGTTCATCCCTGTTACCCCCGAGGCACCAGCTCTCCTTCGCCTCGCCTCCAGGGGCACTGATCCTCCGTTGGTGAGGCTGGTGGTGTTAGCCCTCTTTCACATCTGGGGAAACTGAGGCACGGAGTGGGTTAGCGGCTTGTCAAAGAAATCAACTCATCGAGTCGCTGTTGGAGCTGGGAACAGATACAAGGAGTCCTGACTCCCAGGCCCTAACTCTGACCTTGGGTACATTACTCATATTTTATCATAGCACCTAGGTTCTCCAGTCGAGGAGCATGGCCTTTTGTACCGAAAGTATCATAGAAGTGGAAGGGCCCTCAAGAGATCATTAAGTCCAGCCCCCCATGCTTGTCCAACCTGTTTTTAAATACCTCCAGTGATGGTGATTCCACAGCCTCCCTTGGTAACCTTTTCCAGTGCTTGACTAACTTTATCAGTAGAAAGGTTTTCCTAATATCTAACTTAAATCTGCCTTGCTGCAAACTAAGCTGATTACTTCTTGTCCTGCCTTCAGTGGACATGGAGCACAATTGATCACAGTTCTCTTTATAACAACTCTTTACATATTTGAAGACTGTGATCATGACACCCCCTCACCCATCTCTTCTTCTCTAGACTAAATGTGCCCAATTCTTTCAGCCTTTCCTAAAAGGAACAAAAGACTGTTTCTGTTACAGGGAATTTGCAGCTAAGAGAGTGGAGCACACCTCAGGGTAGGTAGGAATGATAGACAAATCCATATGCATGACATTTTTACCAATCAAAATATAGAAAGCAAATGATGTAATATATACGCTCTTGCTCAGTTTTTCCACCTGTAAAGTACGAGGTGCATAGTTAGTGATTGTACAATACTTGAAGATGTGTATATATCTATACACAAATATTTTATTATGTTTATAGGGCCATAAATAGACCTAGTCCTCCCTTTCTTACCAAAAGAGCCTCACAAAATTTGCTAGAAAATGTATTTCTGTATACTATTTAGTAATATTTAAACTAGAAGCAAGCCAGTATTACACCCAGTAGTTAATCAAATAAACAGTGGCATTATCTGTCCTTTGTCTATTACCCCTTCAAAGATTAATGAAGAAATAAACATGTGCATTTAACTTTGCTAACTTTATCCTTTTACAGTTCATTATTCCCTCTATCCCCTTTTCCTCATATGTTTCAGACCAGTTTCAGGATTTATTTATCAGTAATCATATAGACAAAATATATCCTAAATCTTTCAGTCATTTCGTGACATTTGCCAATTATCTGAGAAATATTTCTACAGACGTGGAGGATACCCATAGTGCAAACAGTTAGTTTTTCTTGACACCTGTGTATCTTTCCTGGTTGGTTATTTTTAAAGGGATGCAGAAAAGTAAATGCTTGTTAAAACCCAAGTGACTTAAGTAAATTGTCTTGAATATGTGTAAAACCTCTGCTCTTTCAAGGAGTTTAGGCATTATACTATGTTGATGGGTTCTTAATAGATTACAAGAGAAAAATGTTTATTGACATATCCTCAGGAGATGTGGCAGTGAGTAACCTGTCATGTTTTAGGAGTCACAAGAGAGGTCTCTCAGTGAGCAGCTGTAGAAGAAGATATTATAAGAGATCTGACTTTAAAGAGTAGCTGTAAAGGTTATGGAAAGTGTTCAAGATGTAAAACAATTTCTCATGCGAGTGCTGCAGAAACAGGGTTCTCAGGTCCTGTGGGAATTGTCTGAATAGCTCTCAAGACCTTCTCTACTTCACACAAGGAGTGAAAGTGTTTGTAGGTAGGGAGATTGTTTGTAACCCAGAAGGCACCGTGAGACATCAGTTCCATTAAGAAGAGAGCAATATTTTCTACACTTTCTCAACTAAATATAAGGTATTGTTTTGAGATCAATAATTTGATTATTGTACAAAGACGTTGCAGTCCAGAGAATCTTTAATGCAGTTCAGGCTCTGAAATGTTACCAGTTTTGTGGCAGCTATTCGGTGTTGTTTTCTAGCTGCCAAATATCTTATGAATGATTCTTACTGAATTTGGGTACATGATGGTGTCCAAATCTTGATATAGGTTTTACATATACCTAAGTTGTACAGGGAGATAAAGCTCTGAAGTCCTTAAATGAAGTACCGATTGAAACTTAATATGCTCTTAAACTTTCTCTGTAAGAGCATGTGCAGTGTAAAAATACATAGGAAAAATTTGTCATCTGGTTAACACAGGGATCAGCAACTTTTGGCACTTGGCTCACCAGGGTAAGCACCCTGGCGGGCTGGGCTGGTTTGTTTACCTGTCATGTCCACAGGTTCAGCCGATCGCGGCTCCCTCTGGCTGCGGTTCGCCGCTCCAAGGCTTCCTGCCACCCCCATTGGCCTGGAGCAGCGAACTGCGGCCAGTGGGAGCCACTATCGGCTGAACCTGCCAACGCGGCAGTTAAACAAACCGACCCGGCCTACCAGAGTGCTTACCCTGGTGGGCCGCGGGCCAAAGGTTGCTGATCCCTGTGTTAACAAGTTGTCTTCCATGTCTTTTGCTTCTGGTTCCAAACAGTAAAATAGTGCATACCAGATAGGTAAGACTAATTTTATTTTCTGTTGTTGTTTTTTTTTATATATACAGTTCTGTATATGTGGTTGGGATTTGTTAGAAAATCAATCTTAAAAGAGAAACTGGCATTGATAAGCTATAGCTATTCTGTTAACAAAATTCAGCTTTATATTTTATATCCTGGTTGATATACAAGCTTGGTTTTGATAGAAATGTTTTTCAACAAGCAAACTGATGTATTTGTTGCACAGTCTTATATTGATAAACTTTATAATGAAATAGGGTACGTGGCTGAAGTTTTATGAACGGGCTAAATGTTTAGTAAGGAAGGCTACTGTTGAGTAAAGAGAGCCATAAAACTCCTCTGAAGATGTTTCTTGATGATGTGGGCCATTGCTAAAGAATCTTATTACTTTTTTGAGAATTTAACTTTTTTTATTTATACATTCACTGTGCTGCTTCTCTATTCCCATCAGTTTACAGTGTTGCAGTTCTCTTCTCTTCTTTTACATTCAGACTAGCAGTGAAATCTGTGATGTGTCAGCAGGGCCTTTAGGAAAAAGCAAACCGTTTGTTTAAAAAATCCAGAAAAATGTCTTATTTTCTGTGCAGAAAAAATACTCTATGTGGAAGTTTGTTTTTGTTAAGAACAAATCCAAAAAATACTAATGTGTTCCTCTCCTCCCCTATCTTTCCTCACTATTTTTCTTGAATTCTGTCTATCTGCTCTCTCCTTTTTACCCTTCCCCTCTATTTTTCTCTTCTTTTTCTTCTCTTTCAGTTTAGACTGTATTAACACCATTGCTGAATTGACACTTGTAGAGTCTTACCTTCTCCCAGTATCTTAACTTGGCCAACAGACGCTATGAGGAGATTGGCTTTTCGAGGTGCTGGTTGTACTCTGGTAAATCTGGTACATTATTGATCATATATGCATCATTCTCCCCTCTCCCCTACCTTGACTTTTTTTTTTTTATCTTGACTATAATGAATCCTCCCTCATTAATTCAACTTATTTAAGTGTTTGCTGGTAATTAATTCTGTTGCTAGAATATGAGAAAGATACCCTAATGTGCAGCAGCCTGGCATAATTACCATTTAAAAACAACACATACAAGAAAAAATGCCTTGATTCTATTAGAAAATGGGAGGAGATCTGGGGAGGCTCTAGTCTGTGCTCATTCAGTCTTTAGTCTTTGAGACTCCCAACAATAGTGCCAGTAGAGAGAAGTCTTTGTGATACTGATTTCTTGCCACTAGAAATTGAGCTAGGTCCGCCAGCTTGTTCCATAAACCACTCAGTAGTTGTTGGATGCCTATTAATTTCAGTCACCATTTACTTTAGTAAATTCATACCCGAGGCCAAAAGGAGGCAGACACTCTTACATTGCCAGTTACTTGAACTATCCAATCCACACTGATTTTAGCATTGGAGAGAGAATGAGAGGGCTTGAGATCATAACAAAATGTAACTGGGTTACAGCCCAAACCCCTTTTGGTGTGATCCCAGGACTAGATATTAAACAGTAGTTGTGATTTTTACTTGTCAGTGCAGACTCTTAGTTACATCAACAGTGTTGTTTGTTTTTTGCTTTTGGATGTGGGATGGAGTACTTGTCAGTCAGAATCACCAAATTATCTCTTGTTTGAACTAGTTCATTTGCTATGACAAAAGTTTTTATTTTATTATCATGTATGGAATGACAAGTCACAAGAATTGATGAGTGATTTAAGAAAGCATACTGGTAAGTGTTGTTAGATACGTTTTCATCACCCTATAAGAGTATAAGGCACTCTGATGTTATGATGATGCATGGCAGTATAAAATTCGAGGATAGATTGGATTACCAGGTAAACTATGAAAGACATAAGCATTGTTTTAGCTATGTGATTTCATGAGGTAATAATACATAACTTAATTTTAGTGAACCATCTTGAATACATATACCCTAAAGAACTGCAAGTTTAATGCTCACTCTCGTCAGAGAGATTGGGTGCAAAGCCATAAGTTTAAGAACATCTTTCTTTATTATAGAAGAAGTTGGATTCCATGGGTTCCAAGAGACGAAGAGCTACTTCTCCTTCCAGCAGCATCAGTGGAGGAGATTTTGATGATGGTCACCATTCAACAAATATACCAGGCCCAAGCCGGAAAAGGAGGAGACTTTCAAATCTCCCAACTGTAGATCCTGTAAGTACCATTGTAATATATACCCGTTCTGTTTTATTGCATAAATCCAAATGTGGAATACCTTTTGAAATTGCTATAAGCAAACATTTGCAAAAAAAAAATCCCCTCTCACCTCTATGGGTGGTATGTGTCTCCCTCAACCTCGGGTCCTCTACTAGAGGCCTGGGAGTTTGAGGGTTCTGCGCAGTATCTTAGCTGTTCCTAGCATTGCACTCTTCTGGACAGAGAGCTCTGATGTTGTTCCTGGGATCTGTTGGAGCCACTCACCCAGCTTAGGAGTCACAGCCCCGAGTGCTCCTACCACCACTGGGACCACTTTGGCCTTCCACTTTCTCAATCCTCCATCTAGTCTCTTTCAGGCCTGGTTACTTCTCCAGATTCTCATATTCTTCTTCTGATGTTGCTTCACTTGGCACTGGTCAACAGGACACTAAAGGACCTTCCTCAAAGACCTCAATGGGACTATGGAAACAACACTGGAAGTCAACTCAAGGCAGCCTTGCACAGTGGCCATCAAAGTGCGGCATATACACAGGTGATGCACTGTCCCGCTGCTGTTCTGCATAGGCTTAAACCTCAGCCAGATAATCACACAGGACTGATACGGGTACAGGTTCAGGAGTGGAACTACCATCAGTCACCTCCTCTACATGGATGACATCAGGCTGTATGTTAAGAATGAACGAGACATCGACTCACTAATCCACCTGACGCGGATCTACAGTGAGGATATCGGGATGTCATTCGGACTGGAGAAGTGTGGCCGAGGTAGTGAAGAGAGGGAAGGTATCAAGACTGATGGGGTGGACACCAGCGGGCCACATAGCAACATACAGACCAGCTACAAGTACCTTGGCGTCCCACAGTCACATGGAAACCATGAGGAGGAAGGCAAGGAAGACAGCAACATCCAAGTATCACCAAAGGATTAGACAGTCCTGAAGAGCCAAGCTCAGTGGGAAGAACAAGATCCACGCCAATCAACAGATACGCCTGCCGGTCATCAGATACCCTGCCGGTATAGTGAGCTGGCCAAAGGGGACATGGAGGCTGCCGATGTGAAACCCGGAAGCTCTCACAATGCAGCGAGGTTTCCACCCCAAGTCCAAACACCCAGAGACTGTATGCCAGCCGAAAGAAGGCGGTCGGGGCTTGGTTGCGCGTCAAAGCCACTGTCCTGAGCGAAAACGCGCGGAACAATCCAGGAAGTACATCATTAAGATGGCCCCAAAGATGAGCTGCTGAGAGATGCCTGAGGCAGCAGCAGACGTGGAGGAAGACCAGCAGAGAAAGTGCTTGGCAAGACAAGATCCTGCATGGATGTTCCCATCGACAGATAGCTGAGGTGGCTGACATTAGGAAATCCTAACCAGTGGCTGGAAGGGCTGGACTAAAGACAGCACTGAGGCAATGATCATAGCAGCACAGGAACAGGCACTGGAGGACCAGATCCATTGAAGCAGGGTCTACCACACTAGAGAGGAACCAAGGTGCAGACTGTGCAGAGAGGCCTCAGAGACAGTCCAACACATAGTGGCAGGATGTAAGATGCAAGGAGGAACAGCATACACTGAACGGCACAACCAAGTGGCTGGCATTGTGTACAGGAACATCTGCCACAGCGTATTAGGCTAGACCCTCCCAAGACCAGAGGGAGATTCCACAGAAGGTTGTGGAGAATAAGCAGGGCTAAGATTCTGTGGGCTTCCAGATCCAGACGACAGGCAGGTACTGGCCAATCAACCAGACATGCGTGGTAATAGACAAGGAGCAGAAGACAGCGGTGGTGATAGATAATAGCAGTGCCAAGTGATAGCAAATCAGAAGAAGGAATATGAGAATCTGGAGAAGTACCAGGCCTGAAAGAGGAACTAGAGAGATGTGGAAAGTGAAGGCCAAAAGTGGTCCAGTGGTGTAGAGCACTCGGGGCTGTGACTCCTAAGCTGGGTGAGTGGCTCCAAGCAGATCCAGGAACAACATCAGAGCTCTCTGTCTAGAGAGTGCAATGCTAGGAACAGCTAAGAATACTGCGCAGAACCCTCAACTCCAGGGCCATCCTAGTAGAGGACCCGAGGTTGAGGAAGACACATACCATCCATAGGGGTGAGAGGGGAATTATATATATAGATATATATAGTGAGAATATTTAAGATAAGGATACAACATAGTGTTCTATGGATGTTTTCTGGAGTTGCTTTCCCCCATGGGAGGGTGTTCTACATTTGTAGGGAACCCTGAGGAACAGCTTCTGTTTCCTTTGCTATATTGTGCGCTTTCCTGGCCTGAGCTCCAATTTTGAATGACGTGGGCAAGTTACAACTTCCTCCTGAGCCCAACAGCACTGATTCTACACTGGCTGTAGAGCAGGGATATCAAACTCATTCTGTGGAGATGTCTGAGTTACATTTTTAATTATGGTGTGTGGGCTGGGGCATAAATTTAGGACTACGTATCTCCTTCAGTCCATTAGTTCTCCCACTGATGTCAATACAAGATTTGTACAAAGAGCAAAAGATAGAATATTGCCTTTCTGTGTAGTACCTAAAGTTCTATTATTTGTTCAGTACCTTACTCATCACTGGCCCATGAAAATATGTTCATCTTTAGGACCATCCCAATTGATGTCCTTTTTCTCTTCCTTACTCATTCTCCTTTAGCTGCTTTTCTTTTTTCTTCACCGTCTTTGTATTTCTCGTCTTATCTTCCCATTGCATCTGCTTTCTTGTAGCAGTTCCTGATTTCTATACCTTATGGCTTTCACTTCCTCCCTATCCTCCTTCCATCTGCTAAAATGGTCAGCAAAGAAATAGTAAATGCTGACATTTGAAGTGCCATCCTTAGGCATTAGTTAGCCTAAGAGAGATTAACTGTGAAACATTGGAGTCTGCATTTCCTTATTTATTGTTTTTGGTGTCTTCTTGAGTCTGTAGTCAACACTGTGTTGGTTTACATTTGGGAAGTTTCCTTTGCAACCACGGGGGCTAGAAAACTTCTTTTAATAAAGAAAAAACACACAAATCTGGGTATGCCCTGGTACTATATTAATACATCAAATAGGCTGGGTGTTTAATACCCTACTGTAGAGCAACTTATGGTGTGACACTCCTCTCCCCCCACCTTCCTACTCTAACCAAGGCTTGGGCATAAATCCACACCCCTGAGAAACATAGCTATGCCGACCTAAGCTCTTGTGCAGACAGAATTCTTCCATTGGCCTAACTACTGTTTCTCAGGGAAGTGGATTACCTATGTTGACAGAAGAACTTCTCCTGTTGGCATAGGTAGTGTCTACACTGTAGCATTTCAAGTGCAGACATACCCTAAATTTGTTGCCTCCTTGACATTTCCATTGTTTTACTGAATTGTTCTTGCCTTTTAGATTGCTGTGTGCCATGAACTGTACAACACAATCAGAGATTACAAAGATGAACAGGGCAGGCTCTTATGTGAGCTTTTCATTAGGGCACCAAAACGAAGGTGAGGAGATGGCTTTGATTGGTAACAATCTTAGGTATGAGAGCTAGTCCTGGAACAAATGGATTTTGAGAAATAGCTCATCTGTGTAAAAGTTGCAAAAGTGTGCATTAAATATGCAACAAGCTTGCATTAGTCTTTTGATCTTTATATTTGATAGCATGGCTCTTTGAACAACTGTGACACAGGTGCCTGTGTTCAGGCAGAAACATCGAATATAAAGCCTTCCTGACGTTGAGATCTGTTTGACTGTAAAATTGTCTCCAAAGGTGAAGGAGTAAAATACTAAAAAATATATCCTAGGGACAAACCCATAACTGACTTTTGGGAATGGAATAGGTGAAGTGATAAGACTATTTCTGTCTGTAATTTTTTTATAGATTTAAGATACATTTTAAAATATGTGCTAATTCATTTATATTAAGGTTGTTTGTAAATTTGAGCTATTTAAGTTGTAGCAAAAACATACTATAAACATTTCTGCATTAGTCTTAAATTTGTGCAAAGTTAAATACTGTAGGGTTCGCTTTCAGTGCTCAAACTCTAATGTCTTTACTTATTGTTACAACAGAAATCAGCCAGACTACTATGAAGTGGTTTCTCAGCCTATTGATTTAATGAAAATCCAACAGAAACTAAAAATGGAGGAGTATGATGATGTGAACCTCCTGACTGCTGACTTTCAGCTACTATTTAACAATGCAAAGGCTTACTATAAGGTGAGGAAGCTTCATATAAAGGCCCAAATTCATATATTCTGACAATAACAGGTCTGGGTGCTGTTAAAAGATACAGCCAGTTTCGTATGTAAGAGCCAATTATGGTAATATACATCTGTTCCAGTACTACAGTGGTTCCAAAACTTTTCTGTAGTGTGGACCAGATCGTAAAACAGAGATTACCTCATATGCCTCCTCCTCTCTCTTTGCTAATCATGCAGCATCCCTGCTCAACTACAGCAGTTTCTTCCATGGAAAAATATTAGGAAAGTATGTCTTTTTAGGTGTCTCATGTGATGTGTGTTTTCCTTTGGGAAAAAACATTAAAGAGCACAAGTAGAATCCTGAACTCAGTACTGAGCAGGCAAGTAAAGACCGAACAGATTTAAAGTATTTTATCAATACACTTCCCATTTAATGAATTGGTCATTCTGAATGATTAGATCAAGTTAAATATAGAAAAACAAATATAAAATATTTTTTGTTTTTTGAAAGAAAAGAGCAAAAGTAGTGGGATGATTTCATCTCTCACTTCCATCAGTTCTGTGTCTCAGCTCTCCTGCTTGTTTCCAGCTAAGATCACCGATAAACAAGTGGTTTGCTAACTATCAGTGGCGTGCAGGACACTCATTTGGAATCTCTGCAGTATTATACTCTGTTTAAAAATCAGTAGTTTTGCACTTATATAAATCAGAGGTGATCGATGCTCACTTTGAATGGGGGGGAAAGAGGGTGAGTATCAGGGCAGAATAGGGAAGTTGGGGTGTCTCTTTTTCTGAGGATAGCTTCTTCTGGCCTAATCGCCCTGGTTCCGACTGAGACTCAGTCAGAGGTTGCTTGTGTCAGGGGCAGGGCTCAGTCAGAGGCAGCTCAAGCCGAGGCTCAGGGTTAGAGAGCTGAGTGTGACGTGGGGGAAACTGGGGACACAGATCAGCGCTAGCTCCCCTCATCCCCCTGGTTCTGCTGCCCCTGATATGAATGGTACACTTTAGAAGTTAATGGGTTTTATTAAGATTATCTTTAAATCATTTTGTTAGCATTTTTCCTAAAAATTTAATGAAAATGTAAAAAAAAGTGTTTCAGAATCCTAAAAAATTGTTTTTCTGTATTTCTTGTATTGAAAGTATCAATATCTTATGGCGGAGATGGGATAAAAAAAATCCAAAACTTTACTGCCAATCTAGGATAACTTAGCCTCCACCCACACTTAAGGACATTAAGTATCTATTTTAATTCATAATACCATTCCTGACATCACTATGTTGAAGAACTACACAGCCAGTAATTTCTGTGTTTTCCTGTATTTAATGCTCAGAATTTTAAGAACACTTTTAAAATAACAGATAGCAATAATGTGCCATTTGGTTTATTCTCACAGCCAGATTCTCCTGAATATAAAGCTGCCTGCAAACTTTGGGATTTGTATATGCGCACAAAGAATGAGTTTGTTCAGAAAGGTGATGCTGAGGAGGAGGAGGAAGAGGATGAAGGGCATGACAATCAAGGGGCAATATCTGAAGTAGTAAGTAGGAAGCACTGCATTTATAGTTTGCTTGTGAAATTAAGAGGTGTGTGAAAACTGGACTTTCAGAATAAGGTTAACCTCAATTTATGGAGGGACATCGGTTGATGTGTGCTTATTAAGCTGGGCCAAAACAGGTTATGGGACATGCGTACATATAAATTAAGTCACTAGATTATGTTCTGATATACTGTTTAAGGGTTCTTACATATACATAGAAAATGGTAATGGGTTCAGTATTCTCTATGTAAGTATTTATACCTTTGCATATGTTTGTGCATATATTAGTGAACTCTTAAGAAATAAATGTTTATGAGATGATCAGTGATATAACTATTGTATATGTGGTTCCATTTTAGTCCAAGTTTTTATAATAAATATGACCTCTGTAACTTGCATGATCTGAGGCCTGGTGCAAGAAAACCTGGGTCCCAATGAGAACAGTTTCAGATGACAAGTATCAGAGGGGTAGCTGTGTTAGTCTGGATCTGTAAAAGCAGCAAAGAATCCTGTGGCACCTTATAGACTAACAGACGTTTTGGAACATGAGCTTTCATGGGTGAATACCCACTTCGTCAGATGCATGCCTTGTAATGTGTGTAATGCATGCATCTGACGAAGTGGGTATTCACCCACAAAAGCTCATGCTCCAAAACGTCTGTTAGTCTGTAAGGTGCCACAGGATTCTTGCTGCTTTCAGATGAGACATCCGTATGGTCAACACTATGGTGTTTATTCTCAGACTTGTTGTTCTTTGTGTGGCCTTAAACCAGTGACTTAGGTTAGAGCTACTCCTGCAAATCTCCGTTAGTACTGCATGACATTACAAGGCATATTTTTATTTAACTTTGAAAAACAGTTCTGTGCAGGAAATGTGTATGTGACATTGAGACTTATTCACATGCCTTACTAAATGTGTAACCATAGTACTATGTCTTGAAAAGTTGCACGCATCTTTATAGCTGCTGTTTTCATCCTATTTTCCTTGAAAAAGAATGTTTATACATTTACGCTGAAATATTTTACAGGGGCCATTAGAAGCTTTTATAAAATTGAAATCTTTCTCATCAAAGCTTTTTGTAACTTCATTTCCTGTACCAGTCTTCTCCAAGCTACTTGAAAGAGATTCTTGAACAGCTGCTTGAAGCTGTAGCCATAGCCACCAACCCATCAGGACGTCTCATAAGTGAGCTGTTTCAGAAGCTTCCCTCTAAAGTGGTGAGTAGTGAAATGAAGTCATTTGCGTTCTCTGTTTGGTATCTGGAAAATAGTATAACTGAATACTGTGGGCTGACTGTGAGACTAACAGTCAAGTGAACAAAAATAAATAAAAATACTTTAAGCACTACCAAGTCATAATATTTTGCTTTTCAGTGGAAATTGCCCCCTTATGCCTGTTTACTGAAGAAGCCATTTTCAGCTCAATCATTTTAACTCTGAGAACAAACTGTGAGGGGTGTGTATAATGTCTAATAGCTATCAGTGTTGTTACGGATTATAATATAAAGGTCATGTTATAAAATCATTGCTTCTTTCTGATGAAATAGTTTTTTTGATATCACTTTGGTGGAATGATGAAATATTTCACTTTTTTTAATTGGCTGTAAGGGCTGCTTATTGTTTTAGCAGCTTTCTGCTGGTGGAAAGGTGTTTATAGATCAGCCCTAAAATAATCTTTTTACTAATCTAACTTTTGTTTTGAAGTCATTTACAGCTCAGTTCAGTTCAAACTCCACTTAGTTTGAATTTCATCTTAGCGTAAGGGATCTACTCTGTGAATGAGATCGTTAGCTCATTTGGTGAATCTGTATGAATAAATCCTTTCAAATGTTGTTAATAAGCGATATTAGTTATGTGAGCAATGTATACCTTAATGATATGGAGAAAGTTAAACAATTTTGGTTAAGAGAATAAACCGTAATCAATACTGAATTTGTACGTAATCTTTCAACTGTTTTGTGGTGGTTATCTATCTTCTCAGCTGCCTTTGGTAATAGGCCATCAAATAATAAGTTTATTTAATACTGATTTTTATTAAGTGTTTCCCTTGTGACTTATATGTGTCAGTGTACAACCACAAATGTATCATTTTTTGTTTCCTAGCAATATCCTGACTATTATGCAATAATTAAGGAGCCCATAGATCTTAAGACTATTGCCCAGAGGATACAGGTACAGTATGATCATATTAATGAGCTGTCTATTGTAATTTTGGAAAAATAAGAGGGAAAAGTTTATGTAGATCAGTAGTAAGTGTAATTTTTACCAGTAAGTTAAGAAACTGAAAACTATACTGCTGTGAGGTTCAGTACTGGCTATAGTCAGTCCTGCACTAGTGTGCCAAAAGTAGTCACAGTTTAAGGTTCAGTGTCTTAAACCACTAGTTGTTGATATGAATGAAATGCCAATTACTGTGGCCATGTGCTAGTATAAAGTAGTCATTTCTAGCCAGAGAAAATTGAGATACTTAAGTTTAGATTAGTGCCATTCTCATTACCATCTTGCTTTCTCCCACTCATCCTTTCCTATTCTTTCTTGGTTTTAGCTAGCTGTTATCCTGAACTCCTAGAGTTAGAACTTGGTGATCTATCCTACCTCAAATTATTCAAATCTAATTTTTAAAATGAAGTATTAGTCTCTAATTCCAGAATTTTGTGAAATGCCATCTGCTAATGCATACTGAACTTGAAGTGGAGGATAGAGATGTGTTTAAAATGATAATCCAAATGATGTGTTTTAAAGTTTGCTTAAAATAATTTGAGTCAGTGCATTGTTTGTTGGACCTGTCACATAGAAAATAACTTTTATATTTGTATCTCCTGTATGATTTTATTTTCTTTTTTTCTTCAAGTTTGTTTATATGCTGCATAAAGAAATGTCTTTATTCAGTGTGAACTACCTTTTATTTTCCAGTGTTTTGCATTTTCTTTCTTCATGTGACAGGATAAAAAGGATCAGTTATTATCTAAAGAGTAAACTGCTCTGTGTTTTGTTCTGCAGAATGGAAGTTATAAAAGCATTCATGCAATGGCCAAGGATATAGATCTTTTAGCAAAGAATGCCAAAACCTATAATGAGCCTGGATCTCAAGTATTCAAGGTTATTTTCAGATTTTTTTTGACAATTAAGTCAAGGTTCAGTCTTTATTTATTATATTACATATTTTAAATTATTAAAATGGTATTTTGTGTTTAGGTTCTAAAGCATTTCTAATCTATCTGGAAATATTAAAAAGGATATTGACAACTAATTTCTATGCCTTTTATTGTTAGTAACTCCTTCTTAGAAGTTTGAAACTCATATTCTTTCCCTGTTGACTGTTCTTTTCCGTTTGCCAACTATACAGTTCTCTCTTCCAATTTTATTTCAAACGGGACATAAATCAGCCTGGTTTCTTATAGGAATAAAGGATGGCTTGCTGGCTGTTAGGTTAGAAATACCTAGAATTCCTGGCATTACAGATTCAAATCGTGGCACTTGACTGTCTGTTCATTATCACAGAACATTTGAATTCTGTGCAGTTTAGTGTAGGGAGGTCTGCGGTGTAAAGCCTGAAAGAATGGAGGTCCTGCCTCCTTTGCATGGATAGTAAAGATCCTATTCCAGCTTTTGTAAGAGTATGCATGCATCATATGGCCAAAACTTACTCTCATCTCTTCCTCACCACTTCCGTTTCTTTCTCAATTGACCAACATGCTGTGTGCATATTTTCTACCTACCTACCTACCTTCCTGTACCTAAAAGTGAATGAATTTCAGTGGTGAAGTGATTCCTGCATATCTTTAACTTTTGGGATGAAGGGCACTACATATATGTAACATTCTAAGGGTAAAATCTATTGGTTTAAGAGTAGAGGTAGATAGAATGCTAAGGCAGGCTAGCTATAACATCAATCGTCTTCCAGTGGAGAGAAGCAAAACAAGCCCACTCGTTCTAATGTATTGTTGGTGTGTGTGTGTGCGCGCGCGTGCGTAAGTTGTGGATTATTTTTTTTAAGGATGTTGCAAAGAAGTGCCACAGACACTAGCCACCATTTTATTCCCTTTTATTTAACCATTGAAAATCTCCTTTCAAGTTAGATTTTGCTACAGACTTCTGACACTGGGCAAAGTCGCTCTCTGTCAAGAAAATATGTAACCCTAACTTTTGTTCTTTTCTCACTATTTTAAATATGTATAATTATATCTATAAAATTAGAGTAAATCCTTGACTCAGTCTCATTTTTTCTAAAATGGAGTGTTCTTATTTCAATTAACAGGATGCAAATGCTATTAAAAAAATATTTAATATGAAAAAGGCTGAAATTGAACATAATGAACTGGCCAAGTCAAGTCTTCGAATCAGGTACTGCAAGTAAAAAAAATAAAAAAGAAATGCTGTTTGAGGTCTGGTTTACATGTATTTACTGATATTTAGTTCCTTAATTTTGCCCCCCCAAAACAAAAACCAGATAAAATTAACTTGTTTGTTGTTGCTTTAAATCTTAAAAACCACTGAAGTAGATTTTTGAAGGTAACTGCTGAAATATACTGTGTAGGTGATATATTCTTACTTTTAAGATATATTTGGCACTGAAATAGAGAGAGCCTTTAGGAGCCTCTAAAGCTAAAGTTTTAGCCAGCTTCTATTCTATGTGTTTAATGGGTAGAAACAGAAAAGCTGGAACAAGAAACAGAGGCTCAGATCCTCAAAGATATTTAGGCATCTGACTCCCACTGAGGTCAAATACGTTTTGAGGATCTAGGTAAAAGTGCCCTTCTTCATAAGAGTTGCTGGATGGCCAAGGGCCTCTGATGTATCCTGAGGCCTGCAAAGAATTAGGGGGACCAAGGATTCATTTTTTGCATGAGCCCAAAATATTTATTGGGAGGGAGCAGGGAAACAGCCCAAAATTCATTCATTCAGATGCCCAGCAATCATTTT
The DNA here is from genome assembly GCF_003597395.2 of Chelonoidis abingdonii. Lineage (NCBI taxonomy): Eukaryota > Metazoa > Chordata > Testudines > Testudinidae > Chelonoidis > Chelonoidis abingdonii. Next base: position 25,557,804 of record NC_133784.1, on the reverse strand, counting down.
GGAGAAAAGCCCCGGATTTAGTAACACTCTATGTGAAAATCTATTTTAATTGTAATAAGGGGCAGAATTATGTGCAGACAGGGACAGAATTGACGTGTTGGTGATGGAGTGAAGTTTTGGAAATGTAAATTAAATGGATGTGGCTTGTGGGAGAGGGGGGTAGTGCAGTTATTCGTCATTTGGGCTATAGGGTTGGTCTTGGAAAAAATAGTTGTTGAGAGAGAGATTTTTTTCCAGGCTGTTATTTCCTTCCTGAAATCACATTAATTGGAAAAAGCTTTTTCCTCCTGCGCAAATCCTCACTCTTCAAAATATCAATGTGGACATTTTATGCACATTTCATATCCCAGACTATATGTAGAGAGATCCAGATCTCTCATAGGTTTCACTTGATATCATTGGCACTTCTCAAAGCTAGGGAGGGGGGAGGGATAGCTCAGTGGTTTGAGCATTGGCCTGCTAAACCCAGGATTGTGAGTTCAATCCTTGAGGGGGCCATTTAGGGATCTGAGCAAAAATCTGTCTGGGGATTGGGCCCTCTTTAAGCAGGGGGTTGGACTAGGTGACCTCCTGAGGTCTATTCCAACCCTGATATTCTATGAGTCTATGATTAAATACTTGCTAGGGTGAATTATATTCTTTATCAGAAAAGCTAAGTGACATCTTCCAAATGAGCACAAGAGTTAACCTCGTTGGCAGAAAGGGAACTTCTTTAGATATTTTGCAAAGGACCAACTTGGAGTACATGTCCTTTTCAGAAATAAATCTCTCCTCTTCTGAAGCTGTTTTTGAGATAGGATAGAGAACTCCACAAACATCCTTACATTCAAAGCATTACAGTTAACTTAAATATTTGTCTTAAAATGTTTTACCTTCTGTTACAAATAACACCTAAGATTAGTGTAAATTAAAGAGATTAGAAAACTAAACACTTTTTACGATTTATTTGGTGCTTTTGACAGTACTTTGAGTGTATAGTCAATTGTTACTGTGTCTTCTGTTTAATCAGTCAGTTTCCTCTGTTTGCATAAACCTTTCATATAGCAACAGCAGAAAGGAAAAACTTTACAAAACAAGAAAATGTGATGTAAAATCACAAACATTGGCAGAAGGGTTCATGTGCAGGAGTAATTCTTGAAACTTTTTTAAACATTTATTTAAAAAATGGACTTGATTACAAATTGATGGTGTCCTCTCCAAAGTCTACTATACTCATTTAGGCCTTGACACTGCAAACACCTAGCACGTGTGTAGCTCCACTGAGGTCAGTAGGTCTACATCTCTGCTTACGGATTTTCAGGATCAGGGCCTAAATGGTGACTCGCTGACTTCATTAGAAGTAAAGGGGGAATCAGGACCTTGCAAGGTTGGGTACTATACTTAATTTTGAAGCTGTGACTGCTCTTATCTTAACAGTAATGCTTTTTGTGCAAAGACGGCTGACAAATAATTATATTAGTATTTGTTAGTTGAATTCCTCTCTTTCGTACTGCCAACCCCTTCTCTATCCCTTAGTTATCTTATTCTGTAAGGTTCTTTTAATATTTTACCTTGTCTGTGAAACTTTTATGTAGTTGTGTAGGGCCACAAGTTGACTTTGTGTCCAGAATAATTTGACAGCTCTCATCTTGATTTCTGTATCTTTTTAAAAAAATTTTGCCTCAAGCAGGCAAAAAAAATCCCACTCTTAAACAAAAATAAAATTCCCCAGACACCTCATAGTCAATTTGAAGGAGAGAAAAGCTTAATTTAAAAAAAAAAACCTTCCTGCTGCCATGAAGACTGCTACTGGCTGCTGTCAAGCACAAACCTGTTGTTTCAGATCCCTTTTAACTTATTAAACTCTAGATGGTCATCTAGTGTTTTGTTTTTTTTAATAAATACATGACTTCTTAATTCTTCCACCTCATGTGGGAATCTTTCACCTATATACTATTTTTAGCAAAATACCTCCTTAAATTATTCTAGCCTATTTTTCCTCTTAATTTTAAAAAGCTTAACTTTATAATAACTCCTTGCTAATTTAAATACTCTAATCATTATGTCAAGAATAATCCAAATTTTGTGACTCTGTCCTGATGCACATCCTTCATTCCATTCATCATCATAAATTGCCGCTTTGCAGTGCACTTATCTGTCTTTGGTAATATTATCTTAAGAATGTACAGCGGTGTCCACAACACCATTTAATAGGCTTTATTAAGTAATAACACAATATGCTTGGCTTTGTATTGTTAACCTCTCAATTTTTAGCAATATTCTGTTAGCCATCTTTATTGCTGCAGTATGCAGGACTGAGCATTTAAATAATGGTTCTATCAATATTGCTAGAAACTTTTTTCTTTTACCTTTATAAACAAATTCAGCATCATTTACATTATGATTAACTTGGGTATTATTTATACCTAAGTGTATCACTTTGCATTTAGCAACATAACATTTTTTGTTTCTTCTCTGAGGGCTTTTCAAGATAACTCTGTGAAAGAGCTACATTCTAGTTACATCTCTTCTTGGGTCTAAGGCAAGTTTCTCTTTTTCTCTCTTTTTCTGGGTTGTTTCTTCTTCTTAAAGGACTCCATCAAATTTGGCTGCTTCCAAACTGACAGGTCCTTCCTCACAGGGTAAAGGCAGTGTTGGTGATGAGAGAAATTCTACTAACAAATATTATCGGTAAGTAAATTGTCTGTTTTCGTGTGGATGCCATCCAATTTGATTTTTATTTATTTATTTTGGCTGGCTGTCATTTGGAAATGTTACAGTCAAAGCTTTTTTTCTGAAATTTGAAGTGTTGTTGTTTTTTTTTTTTAAATGAACTCTCAAACTTAATGGCCTAGGTACACAATAATTAAAATATCAGATTTAATAATCCCTCCTTCCCAAACAGCATAGTTTAATAGGTTATTTACTCTAAATTGTTCTTTATTATTTTTAGAGTTTTACTTAAATTTTGTTAAATTTGTATCATAGTTGATTTAACATTTATTTCCTTGGAAATGTTCCAGAGAACAGCATCTTATATTTCATTACAAAACTAGTCATGTTAAAAGTATCAAAAATATGTATTGTAACTCAAAAAATATTTGTGAATAATTTTAAAGTAATTTTTTAAAATGTAAAACTAAAGAACAAGGAAAAGCAAAATGGAGGAGAAAACCCTTAAAGGAAAAGGGATGCATTTGGAATACTGTTCCAGGAGACTTATGTTGTCGTGATTACATGGAGTATTCTGCCCTGTTCATCACTCAAGAGTTCTGTGGCCTAGTATATTAAACACAGTCAGTAGCCTCTTGTCACTCCCACAAAGTAACAAGAAAATCATGCCTTGGTGGATGCTTTCTAATTGTTCATCTTGAACTGTTTTTCATTATGAATGGTAAATATTAAGAATAGTGCAGAGGGCATTGAGTAGACTAAGCTTTAACTTCCCTATTTCAGTAGTTCTCCAACTTTTTGACTTGGTGGAGCATTTTATAAAATAGATTATATCATGGGCCATTGTCCTCTGCTAACTTTCCGTCTTTTCTTGGGTTAGTCCTGTCTGCTCTTCTGCTGGTGGTTCTGTGGACTGCTAACATGACCTTCATATTCCACCAATTGTCCACAGAACATAACTAAACAGTAGTTTGATATATACATTGCTTTTCTTTTTACTTTTAAAGTAACAAAAGATCAGTCCAAGGGGATCGTTTATCTGCAATAACCATGGCATTGCAATATGGATCAGAAAGTGATGAGGATGCTGCTTTGGCTGGTAGGAGTTAATACCTCACTTGTACCAATTTCAGTTTATTAAAATTTACTGAACGATTGTGGAGATACTGACTTATTCAGATGTCTGTATGATACTTCCTTTGCTACTTTTCTGGACATTGCTGTTCCCAGATTATTTTGCATAGTTTCCAAAGCATTACATGCAACTTCCCCAGTGCTGGTCACTGGTTGCTAGAAGTGTAGATGAAATGTGCAGTTGGCAAGTGAAGGAAAGCCAAAATAACTTACCTGCTTTGATTTTGATTTTTGTTGCATTGCAGTCCATCAAAGCTTTATAAACTGGGAAGAGTGTTGCTTGTTTTATATATCGTTGTGTTAAATTAGAAAAGACACTAGATACTCTTCTAGTGTTGAATAGAGAAAAATAGATTCTTTCAAGTTCACAGGTCAGCTAACTTTATTCTTAGTAAAATGTTTTGTTTTGTTTTGTTTTATTTTATTTTATTAAGCTTTGCTGTTGGTCTTAGACAACCCTCTTTTACATATTCTAACTTCTGGCACCAATTTAAACACTTGAAATCACAGCTGTTCCTTAAAAGGATAGCAAAAGATACTAGGTCTTATATTAACATAGCCAGGTGGAATTCTTAGAGTTACCTAGAACTTTAGCAGTAGGGCTCTTTGTGTTTGAAGTGATATGATGACAGCTTGCCCATATTTAAACTTTGTTAAAAAATCTACTAATAGTATATAATAAACAATTGCAAACTCTTCCAAATAAGTGAATATTAACATAAAACATGTAAACAAATGTCTTTAATATAGTCGTCCTGTTTTACTTTTCTCGTAATCAGCCTTTTTAGCACCTTTCCATTAGCATAAAAAAGTTGTACTAAATCCATGTATATTGGTCATGACCTTTAAAATATATCTCACCAAAGGAGCCTATTTTATTATTTTTATTACCCTTTTTCCTAATTTTTCTAGTAAACTTCTCAGTGCTCTGTTCAAAAACAGTTTCCTCAGTTTTATTTTATCTGAGTTTTGTTTTTGTTTGCTATTCTTGTGAAATTGGACATGGGGTCTTTTTTTTAATAAAACTAAGACAGGATTTAGACCGTTCACCAAGCCTCAACTAACCTGAGGATTAAACTTACTCATCAGGGTAAAAATTCCTATGTCTTTTGTCCCTCACCTTGCAATTTAAAAGAATAAAACAGTTGTGTAGTGTGGTTAGTTGTAACATGTTATCAATCAACTATCTCATTAATAACTTTTAAAATATAACTTTTGAAATAAGTACGTTGTTTCTTTCCTTTTTTGACTTTACTTCCTACTCTTTTTCTTTATCTTAGAATAAATCATGATGTATATTTTCCAGAGTGTCTTCATTGTCAGTTTCCATTTTCTCTCTGCCCATTGTATTCTTTACTTCTCTCTCTCTTTCTCTCTGTGTCTCAGTGAAATATTTTTCTTTTTTAATTTGTTCAATCAGTCTCTCCCACTTGTCCCCTCACACACATTCCCTCATCCTCATCTATTCATACACAGAGCTAAGACATTTTACTAGACACCTATTAGCCAAATACCAGTGTGAAAGAGAGAGAAAACATCCTAAAGAGGCAGTGGCTAGATAAGACACCAACTATGCCCAACTGCTGGGAAAAGGAGACATGGTGTGATTCTTACCAGGGTGCTGTCCCTGAACTCTGATTGGAGACATGTTCATTTTCCTTTCTTTATTCTTCCCAACTCAGAACTTCTTATCTGCTGCAAGGTTGGGTGAATGGCCTCTGCTACCCTACAGTCTTCTCCAGCATGCTGTGATGAGGGGTATTGTATTCTACCTCTCCCTCAGATTTCTGCTGCTGTAAGGAGTTATTGTCTTCCTCACTTCGTCCAAGCGAACCTTCCTTCCAGTTTCTGTTTTTTAACCCCCCTCACCAATGAATGACATTTATTTGCCTGTGCTGCTCAGAATTGTTACAGTAGTGACAGAGTGAAATTGGTCTAATTTTTGTCAGTTTCACTACTGCCTGAGAAGATTCTGAAAAGCAGCACACATTGACAAAGACCCTTGTTCTCTCTTTGCTGCTGCTTAGTAAAGGTCTGAGCAGCAGCAGTGTCACTGGAACTATGTCTTCTGACTTCAGAAGATGCCCTGCATTATCAGCTTAGATTTGGTTCACATTTTTAAGGATTTTGGTTTTTTTTTCAATTGTAGGAGCTATAATCTTTTCTTTAAATGAAAGTGTAGATACTGCAGAAGTTGGACACACTCTGGTAGGAAAGCTTTGTGCCCAGTGTGGGTGAGTGAATTTTTCAAGCCCAGTAAAAAGATCCAGTTGCCTTTTTTCTATCAATTTGCAGTCACTCCATATCAGCAATAACACTTCTAAGGGCACATAAGTTTTCAGCCATAAAGTGCAATATGTTAAGTGTTTGAATTGGTCAAGGATAGGGAGAAGTGGTTGTGGAATGAAATGGACAGCAGATAGTGCCTTATTTAAAAACAAACAAAAACCTGTTTAATTGTATGTAACTTGTTGATTTAGTCTTTTGTACACCTGGCTTGTGTTTTGCTAGGTGTGTCAGCGTGACATATATCTGTGTGATATTATCTAAACCTTTTTCTTTTTTTTATCTGTCCTTTATGGTGCTTATTCTTTTTCCTTTCTTTAGGTTTTAGTTTAGGTGTCCTCTTATTTCATTGTTGTATGGAACACCCAGTGTACATATTTACATATAATATATTATTATTCTTTTATTGAGAAATCAAAGGTTGTTTGTTTGTTTTTTTACAAGTCTTTAGACTAGAGAAATTATCTGGTCAAATAATTGTCAATGTCAAAATAATATGAAACTAGGACATGCCAGATTATCTTGTTTTTTCTGAAATAATACAGTGGGGTAGATTGATTTCTATTGGTGGTTTATATCAGCAAGCAGGGAACCTTGATATAAATCTATTTTACTCTTCATTTTCATTTGTACTTTTTAATTAATTTTCTGGAGAAGCCGATTCTCAGTACTTAGCACTGTAACTATAGATCTTTCTTTAAGCAGTTATATATTCAACTTCTCAAGTTTTTTTTACAGTTTTTTATATTAGACCATGGTGAATGACCCATTCCCTGTTTTCTGATGATTAATTTTTCACTTATGATTTGTGTCCAGCTGAATTCCAATTTCCTTACACATTCAATTAAAACTGCACAAAACCAGTATTTTAAAATAGAGTTCTATTAGTTAAATAAAACTACCATAAATACCTTAAATATGCTGGCTATATAATTTTTTTCTTATCAAAACAGGTTTTGCCTTTAAAACTAACTGATTTATTAAACAAAGGATCATCTGTAGTTAGTGAATTGAAATGATTGTTTTTTGGCCTCCAGGTCCTTCTTCAAGATTTTAGAACTAATAGATTGCATCTTCTCTCACACCTAATTTTTAATTGTGTACTGGAAGAGGAAAAACAAGCTTTTCTGCTTTAACTCCCATTATGTTTCTCAACTTTGAATGAGCTAGTCATTGAACTTCTGAACCAGCTGAATAAACTGAAATGAAAAAAAATATTCTCTGTACTTTCAGAAGAGGCTGTTGTTTTCAAAAGCTTGTTTAGCACTTAAACATTAGTTGTAGGCCAGTGATTTAATCAGTTCACTGGTTTTACTTTCTTTAAAACTTCATCAGCAAACATGTACTTCTTGAATATCATTTATTTTATATAATTTAAATCAGTTTTAATAGTTTGCAGTAAGCTCAGACCTTAATATAGGTTGTCATAATTTCAACTTTAATTTTAAGTAGGTTTATTTTTAGAAGAAAAATGTATTTAATTTAAAATAAAAATGAATTTTTAATTTTTTAAAAATTCACTGAATTTTATCCACCCTGCAACACACAAATTTTCTAAAATGTTGCCAAGAACCTGAAACAGGCCTTTCTCCGGGGCTTTTTATAGCCTTCCAATAAGAAGTTTTAGTGTCTTAAGGGAAAATAGGTCTAATTAGTGCTTGGAGTTGTTTCAGTTTTTTATTGTTGTGCCCGCACAGTAAGGGTGATCATCTGTCTGTAGTAACTCATAGCTTATAGTTGTTTTAGAGGGAGAGGCTGGGCTGTTCTTTCTGTCACACTCTGCAGAAGATGCTTAGTGAGAATTTGTCACACAGTCTTTCTCCATTCCCTTCCAAACGTTCTCGCTGAGCATTCACCAGCCAACTATTTAGTTTGCTGAATGAGAAGGGGAAAGAGAAAGGACCATTGTCATTTAAAAAAAGTTTGACAGAATGAACTGTTTTTAATATGTGCTACAGATAGACTTAATTCTTTGGGTTTGTATTGCTCATTCTTTCATTCACTTTTACCATTTATTTCATTAGTTTACTTAAGCTTTTTATCTCCACTTGGAGAATAAAAATGAACCAGCCTGTTTCACTCTTCATTTTATGCATGGGTGCTCGTGCACATCAAAATGCGACAGTATCTTGGGTTTAAAACATTGCAGGGTAATATTTTTGTTTGTTTCAAAAAATGTTTTTATTTTAATTAAAATAAACAAATTAATGGAAACATTACTATTCATCTTAGGCTTTACAAAATATTAATGTTACAAAAGTAAATTGTGCACCTGATTTTACTTGACAATGTCCTCTGAATTATTTGCAGTTATTACCCTGGTTATTATTAAAGGGTGGATACTGAAGAGGAGTGTTTTTAGTTTTAAAACTTTTAGCTGCACAGTTTAATGGCATGCATATTCATTGTTAGGTCTGTTGTCATTATTTCCCAAAGGTGGGATAGAATAGACTGTTTTAGTTGTGTGTTCCACATCAGTAGTGAGCATCTCTTTGAAGCCACAGCATAGCTACAGAGGTGTGCCTTCCTACTCCCTTATGTCTGAGTAGTCTGGAAGTCTGCAAACCATCAGTTTCAGACTGGACACTCCTGCAGACCATCAGTTTCAGACTGGAAAGGAAAGATAACAGTAGTGTGTCATGTGAACTGGCTGGCTACTGACTTGTCATTTGTTTAATATCTCTTTGCTTAAATGGATAGAAAGCTGAAACATGGTCAGGCTATGCTGAACCATAATGACAATGTCTGCTGGAAACTTGGTATGACCATTAGAGGATTGTCTTTTGTGTCACTGATCCAATGGGACTCCTCTACCCCACCCTGTAGTTTGAATGAAAGTTTGGAACAGAGAGACTGCTTTGATGATGACAACTTTTAACTGTACAAAAGTATATAAGGATCTAGTTGTTTAGTCTGTCTGGTATAATTCAATTATAGTTATTTAGATGTTTTGTAGGTTTAGTGATTCTATACACCCATGTGCACAAATATCTTTTCCTTATAGTTCATGATACAGTGTCTCACACTAGTTTCCTGCACTAAATGTATATTTCTTGTAGGGCTCTCGATTAATCGCAGTTAACTCACACGATTAACTTAAAAAAATAATCACAATTAAAAACATTGATCATGATTAATTGCAGTTTTAATCTCACTGTTAAACAATGGAATACCAATTGAAATTTATTAACTATTTTGGATGTTTTTCTACATTTTCATAATATATATTATATTCTGTGTTATAATCAAAATCAGTGTATATTATGTTTGATTAAAAATATTTATACTGTAAAAATGATAAACAAAAGAAATAATATTTTTCAGTTCACCTCATACAAGTACTGTAGTGCAATCTTTGTCATGAAAGTGAAATTTATAAATGTAGATTTTTTTGTTGTTGTTACATAACTGCACTCAAAAACAAAACAGTGTAAAACTTCAGATCCTACAAGTCCACTCAGTCCTACTTCTTGGTCAGCCAATTGCTAAGACAAACAAGTTTGTTCACATTTACAGGAGATAATGCTGCCCTCTTCTTGTTTACAGTGTCACCATAAAGTGAGAACAGGCATTTGCATGGCACTTTCGTAGCTGGCATTGCCAGGTATTTATGTGCCAGATATGCTGAACATTTGTATTCCCCTTCATGCTTTAGCCACCATTCCAGAGGACATGCTTCCATGCTGATGATGCTTGTTAAAAAAAAAAAAATGCATAAATTAAATTTGGGAGAGAACTGTATGTCCACTGCTCTGTTTTACCCGCATTCTGCCACAGATTTCATGTTATAGTAGTCTCAGATGATGACCCAGCACATGTTGTTCATTTTAAGAACACTTTCACTGCAGATTTCACAAAACAGAAAGTACCAATATGAGATTTCTAAAGATACCTACAACACTCGACCCAAGGTTTAAGAATCTGAAGTGCTTTCCAAAATCTGAAAGGGACGAGGTGTAAAGCATGCTTTCAGAAATGTTAAAGAGCCACACTCCAATGCAGAAACTGCAGAAACTACAGAACCCAAACCACAAAAAAAGAAAATCCCCCTTCTGCTGGTGGAATCTGACTCAGATAATGAAAATGAATGTGCATCAGTCCACACTGCTTTGGATTATTATCGAGCAGAACCCGTCATTAGCATGGACACATGTCCTCTGGAATGGTGGTTGAAGCATGAAGGGACATATGAATCTTTATTGTATCTGGCACGTAAATATCCTGGGACCCCGGCTACAACAGTGCCATGCCAACGCCTGTTCTCACTTTCAGGTGACACTGTAAAGAAGAAGCAGCAGCATTATCTCCTGCAAATGTAAACAAACTTGTTTGTCTGAGCGATTGGCTGAACAACAAGTAGGACTGAATGGACTTGCAGGCTCTAAAATTTTACACTGTCGTATTTTTGAATGACCTTTTTTTGTACATAATTCAACATTTGTAAGTTCAAGAGATTGCACTACAGTACTTGTATTAGGTGAATTGAAAAATACTATTTCTTTGTTTTTTTTTTTAAAGTGAAAATATTTGTAATGAAAAATAAATATAAAGTGAGCACTGTACACTTTGTATTCTGTGTTGTAAATTAAATCAATATATTTGAAAATGTAGAAAACATCAAAAATATATAAATGGTATTCTTTTATTGTTTAACAGTGCGATTAATCGTACGATTAATCATGATTAATTTTTTATTGCACAATTAATCATGATTAGGGTTGTCAAGCAATTATAAAAATTAATTTCTTGTTAGTATCACTTTTGTGAGTCTTAGTCCTGAAGTTTGTAGATTTGGGAGAGGGGGGAAACACTATTATAAAACATATTATGGATCATAAGTTTGGGTACCAATCAAAGGAAAGTGGCCTAAGTGAGTCCTAAGTAGGACAACCCTCAGACTTTATGTAGTCTTTGTTGCTTCCTCTGTGGTACCTTTATTAGTATAAGCTCTTCAGTCCAGATGTGATAATTTAAGAAGAAACCTGAGAACATTTCTCCACACACAAATGTATAGATTTATTTTGAACTTAATCACTTAAACTAACTTCCTTGGGCGCATATGAAAATCTCAGTCTCAGTTTACTAATTTCCACTAGTTTACTCTTGTAGCGAATTCTATTCCCAACTGTTCCAACCACTGTTTGTTTAACCTTAAATAAGTCGCTTAGAACAAAATGTTCAGTTGTAGATCCTTGGCGCATCAGAAATCAGGCACAAGCTGTCTCACATTGAGTGCCCTTAAATCAATGCACACAACGTTCACAGATTCATAAATTTTTAAGGCTAGAAGGCACCATTGTAATTTCTAGTCAGACCTCCTGCATGACACAGGTCACAACTTCACCAAGTGATGCTTACATCAAGGCCATGATTTCTGGGGAGCTAGAGCATCTCTCTAAAATTAGTGACTATTTTCTGAAAACGTGCTTGTTAGCTTTGAGCTTCAGTTTCCCCCTACTTCACAGGATTTTGAAGCTTGCAAATTTCTTTATTATTAAAGGTTTAAGTGAGTACCTATATACACAAAAAATAAAAAGCTACTACAGATTTCTCATTCTGTCTCCATTATGCACATTTCCATATTCATGTGAACATTAAATCTTAATATGTAAATCATCAGTTCAATCCAAGTATAAGCTATATTTGCTAAAATATTGTTTACATTAGTTCCAAGACTTCTGAAAAAGTAAATAGCACCCCCCCCCCTTTTTTTTTTTGGTCTCTTGTTGAGTAATCATCATGTTTAAAAACTAGCTATTTGGATGTATGTAAGTTTGAGAGAGAGAGAATGATTATTTCACAAACATGAGTGTTCTAACATTAAGTGTTGAAGATCTCTATGGGCTCACACATGGAGAACTCTCTATTGGAACTGATTCTTATATGTTTAAATTCTTAGGATAATTCAAAGAATTGTTCCTGTAGTCCATTAGTATTTTGTAATGGGACACCTCAGTTTAAAAAAAAATATATATTCCCATGGGAAAGGTAATCAAGTCCCTTTATGCTCATGAATGTCCAGAGATGTGTAAGAGGAGTGCCCTTTTGTCCACACCATGTTATTAGATATTCATAGGTTTTGCAAATTATCTCACTTTCTAGCATTTCTAAAGATTTTAACCATATGCTTAGAGCACAAGGGGTTTGTAACCGTCTTTAATTGGGTTTATGAATATTTCCTGTGTTATTTGAAGGATTATTCCTTCTTTCCCTAAAGGATTCCTTCAGCACCTTTCTTATATGCAACAGATATTATGCCTCACCAACAGCGGATTGCTCCTGTCCAGGCTATTTTGTAACACTCCTGTGTGTGTTCTTACTTTCCTCCACTCGTGTGCTGTCGTTTCCGTTTAGAAAAGTACAGAATGCAACCCTGTAGCGTGATGGCAATAATACAATTCTATAATTGTAATTCAATGTTGTTGTCTTGGTTATTAAATAAGCAGACAGCTGTTTTCTTCACCAGCTGGTGTTTGAGTGGTCTTAGTCTGTATTCTCAGGTACAGTACATTACAATAATCCCATCTGATAGTGTTAAAGGCATGAGATCTTCATCTGGTAAAGCACACAATCTGCTAGCCAAGTCAAAGTTCCTCTGAGCCAGTGGCTTTTTGGGCTAGCATGATTAAGAGACATCAGTTTCATAGCCAACAGTACACAAGGGAGTGTTGCAGCCAGCATCACGTCTGACTGCTTTTGATTGCCCTAACCAAATGGATTAGATATGTACATAGGAAAAAAAAGTTTTGGCTACTTTATTACCTGGTCATCCAGAAGCAACAGAGAGCATATGATGTCCCTCCCAAAGTTATAAATCAGAGTATTAAAAAGTGGGTAAATTGCCTCACTTGTGGGTCAGGCATTACCTCATTTATTATTTTTAAAGTCAAACAGTCAAAACAACAGAGCTTTATTTGATTGCCGTTCGGTTTCTCTACTTCCTTCTTTCTTTTTTACAGCTGCTGCCCGTTATGAAGAAGGAGAGTCTGAAGCAGAGAGCATCACTTCCTTTATGGATACTTCTAACCCTCTTTATCAGCTTTATGATACGGTTAGAAACTGCCGAAATAACCAGGGTCAGCTTATATCAGAACCCTTCTTTCATTTGCCTTCCAAGAAAAAATATCCAGATTATTATCAGCAAATCAAAACACCTGTTTCACTGAAGCAAATCAGGTAAGAAAATATGGCGTATGAACTATATTTGCTGGGCTTGAGCACATTGAAGAGCTTCTTTCATTTCTGACATATTATACCGTGAACTAATTCTTGGTTTATATTTATATAGATGGATATAGATATGATATGATATAGATATAGATCTGTATGGTTACTATATGTTACTATGTGTTACGTGGATTACTTCTGCAACTGCTGTCATAGATTAAGTAGTTCAAAGAATTCCATGTATTTTGCCTTTCAAAATGATCTACGTCCATCTTCGGTCCTTCCTTTGTAGATGCCTTCTGTTTGTATTTTTTCATTTGTTTTAATTGAAATTAAGGTGTAGGACTCGGAGTCCTGAAGGTTGAGATCTCTTTTTACCAAACAGGTGCAGAATGGCTAGTAATAGAACAAGCTTCCACACAACACCCATATTGTTGTTTGTCCTGGACCTTGTGAGACACTTGTATAGAAGCAAGAAGATGGTTTTATCTCTGGTCATTCTGTGTTTGTCTCTCTGCTTAGACAACCACCAAGGTGTAAATTGTTAAATTTTTTGGGATAATAATACATAATGACTTCAAAGGAGTTACTTTGCTTGTAATTTATTGTAACTCAGATCTCAATCTGGCCCATGGTTCTTTTTGCTGTACAATATCTTCATTTTTTCATATTTTACTGATACACACACACACACACACACAATACTGATGCAGCAATTACATTGCTTACGGAAGTAATTAATCCACCTTGGTGCTGTGTAAATATTTTTTGTATTCAAACTGGAGAGAAGGGCCTGAAATTCACATACGCTGTATATAGCAAAAGTGAATTTTCATATTAGCTTTATCTTGTTCACTGACAGATGAAATGTATTTGTCTGGCTGCTGCACCTTGGTTAAATCTTGGATTATATTCAGTCAACACTTAAATTACCATGTAATCTTTGCACATTAATATGCACAAAAATTCTTCCAAAGGCACATGTGCATTCTTAAATGTGTATGCGTTTAATTATATAAAGACTTGCAGAGTTAAACACTGGAATAAATTGCCTAGGGAGGTTTTGGAATCTCTGTCATTAGAGATTTTTAAGAGCAGGTTAGACAAACACCTGTCAGTGATGGTCTAGGTAATACTCAGTCTTGTCATAAGTGCAGAGGTCTGGACCAGAAGACCTCTTGAGATCCCTTCCAGTCCTACAATCCTATAGGGAGAATAAAGCAGATTGGGTCCTAACAATACCTTTTTACATCTTCAAAGTTCTCTGTATTTGTTAATTAATTTTGTGAGGTATTATGTAAATAGTATCTCTTCAATTCCACAGATAGGGGAAAAGGAGATGGAAAAGTTAAATGCCACAGAAAATAGAAGTCAATGGCCAGCAAAGTCTGGTACTCCTGGCTCCCAGCTCAGTCAGCTAGACCAGTGACTCTCAACCTTTTCAGACTACTGTACCCCTTTCAGGAGTCTGATTAGAGTTGCCTATCACCAAGTTTCATCTCACTTAAAAACTATTTACTTACAAAATCAGACATAAAAATACAAAAGTGTCACAGCACATTACTACTGAAAAATTGTTTACTTTCTCATTTTTACATATAATTATTAAACAACTGGGATATAAATATTTTACTTACATTTCAGTGTCTAGTATATAGAACAGTATAAACAAGTAATTGACTGTATGAAATTTTAGTTTGTAGTGACTTTGCTAGTGCTTTTTATATAGCCTGTTGTAAAGCTAGCTAAATATCTAGATGAGTTGATGTACCCCCTGGAAGATCTCTGCATACCCCCAGGGGTACGCGTACCCCTGGTTGAGAAGCATTGAGCTGTACCATATTGCCAGAGAGGGTCCTGAGGGTCCATGAAGCTTGTGGCCATCCTCACGCGTTCTCCCTCTTCCATCCTCAAGTCCCCAAATTTTGGGGGGCATTATAAATGTTAAGGCTAATAAGTTCTCTCTGAAATGGAAAAAAAAACAAACAACCTGTAGCCTTGAAAGCATAAAGCTGATTACTAGTGGAGAGAATTGGTCATAGTGAGTGTCCATTTAAAAGAAACAGTTATTTACATTTTACCCAACCCGGTCACTCCCGACGATGGTCTTATAAGCCTGTGAAACAGTCTTTTGAGCTTAGAGTGGATTCATGATCATATTTGGATGTGGGAAATAGTGTTGTTTGTGGTGCTGCTGATGGCATTAGTCCTCTGACAGCAAGTTCCCTCCCAGCTAGCTGCCGGCAACAGAACTGACTCTCTTCTGTTGAGCTGTTGTAGCATCTGGAAAGAGTTCTGGCACAGTATATTGAGAGAGATGGTATTGTCTAGCGGACTTGGGGACAGACTGAGCAGAGAAGAAGACAGAAAGAAAGGTGGGAGCAAAGCAAACGGAACAGAAGAAGGATGAGAGGAGTAGAAGAGAGTGTAGTTTGGAAGAGAGCAAGTATGACTAACAGAATAAAGCGAGCATGAAAGAATAAGTGTAAGGGGATGCATCTTATCTGAGAGAGTACAGAAGAAAGAAACAGTTGATAGTATGCAGATTGATTGCATTAGGCATAGAAGGAAAGAAAGGGGATAAATAGGGGCTGGAAGAAAGAGAATCAGAAAAAACACAACTTACATTTGCTGTGATAAAATAGCTAACTCATACTCATTTTTATTGAATATACCTGGCAGACATTGGGTTCTGTAAGTTTGGTAAAGGCCAATGGATGAGGTAGTTATTCTGAGAATTTAAGTTAATATTGCTGGCTACTCTGGATTCTGTAGTCAAATAATTGGAGGAACAGACAGGAAACAGTTTAAAATTCACCATAATCTGAACACAGTCACCTGGGAAATGGACCATGCTAGAACTTCAGTTTACTTTAAATAATTGTCGTTTGAATAAAATTTTAAAATGCTGGCAACTATGAAACCAAAGAGAAGCAGATGAGTTCATTTTCCACACAAAAAAAGCTGAAAGTTTGTGAGAATCTTCTAGCCACTACCACTTTTTAATGTATTAAATTGGGAGATGAGGGGAGAGGGAGTTGCACATGCCCTAAGAATAATAATGCTGCCTCCTCCCTTTCCCCCGCCCCCCCAAAATCATAAAGCAACTCCGGTGCAGGGTTGTAATAAATCGTGGACAGGAGGCAACTAAGTTGAAAAATCTGTCTGTCTACCACAAAATGTTATGGCCAAGTTGTAGCATGCTCCTAAATTAAGAATATTTTAAAAATAAACTAATCAACAAAACCCTAGCACCACCACCCTGGTAAGCAGATATCCCAATTCATATTTTTGTGTGAATGGATAACATCCAAACATTCTATTGTAATGCATACGTACAGGGAGAGTGTTAAGGTTTTCTTGGAAGCTATTAATTCAATTTTTGTGTGATTAGTCTCATCCTTCAGATTTACATTAACACAGGACTGTTTGTATATAATGGTATAGTAAATGTTACCACCTGGTCGAACACATTTTGATCTGTAATTTAAAAGTGAAGTAGTTACAGCAAATAGAGGAATAAAACATGACAGTTCACTTGAATGATGAAGAAAAGGGTGGCATTTAATGGAAACTGATGTTTAAATAAAGGAATGAACGCATGTGATGGTCCCTTCTGACCTTAAAGTCTAGGAGGTGTATATAGAGCACAGCACTTTTCTGCAGATTAGATTATAAAATTACAGAAAGAAGTTGCTTGGTGTTTAAATTTCTCAGTCTGTTATGTTTAAACTAAATGATCATTTGCTTTGTAAGTTAGAACCATCTTACAATGTAAATAAGACTGACATCCCTTTTTTAGTTCAGTGTATTTAAAAGTCAAACCTTCTAGCTGTTTCATTCGTTCGTTCGTGCTGAAAAATAATGCACTTCTGTGTGTGTTACTATTCATTTATTTTAGAAATGCAAAAAGTGGAAAAATACACCTACCTTGAATATTCATGAATACTCTGAAAGAGCGATTACAGTAATTAGTCTTGCTTGTTTAAAATGATTTGTAAATATTCACAGCTTTTTGAGCTTTATAAAGTTTCATTTCCTTTTAGTCAGATTACTAGCAAAGCTGTGCAGAATGTTACACATATTTCTTGTAACATGCTATTGAATAAAAATTGTATAACTTATTTTTAATATGTTAGCAAATGTTTCCAGTGCTAACATATTCATACGTGTGTGTGTGTGTGTGTGTATGAGAGAGAGATCTTTAATGTGGTATAAAAAAAGAGTTTGGCATTTCTAAAACCACTTAGAATAGTTTGTTCTATTCTTTTGCTTCCTTGGTCACATGTGTTTCCCCAGTGTTGTCAATCTTCTCCAAGAAAAAGAGACAGCATTCTTCTTCCTTGAATTCTTTCACTCAGAGGCGGAGGTCAGACACGCATGGTTCTAAATGTATGTTTTATTGAACAGATTTTGATGTTTAATCCTTTAGGTTTTTGCATTTTCCAAGGATTCTTCACATGGTATGTCTTCAGAATAAGGAAAAATAGGTAATGTGCAATTTGTTCATTAGAACGCTGTTTCCAGGACATACCTAGCCAGATTGTTTGACTGTGAAGCAGGTATCGTTTTGTCCTTAAATTTCATAAATGAAAGAGTGATCAGCTACTGGAAGAACTTGTGTTGGATTGAGTGCTGATTCAGCTCCTTTCACATTCTAATTATAAAGAGGTCCAAAGGAAAGAAGATGTCATGTGAAGGTTAATTTGGGCTCATTGGACTTCAAAGTTGTTCCCAGATTTCAGCAGCAAACTAATCTTTCTCATTTGTTTAAGAGGGAAGGCTTTTTCAAATGCAATACATGTTTCCAGTATACCCTTGGGATCTTTTGAGGTTGGATCAGAAGAGACTAAACTTGTTCTTGAGCTCATTCTTTGAAATCTTTCTATACTAACACCATCAGCCATGTACTTCAGATTTTTCTTGGGTTTTCTTTATATAAAGGTTAGCATACATAGGGCTTACTGAGTTACAATGGTGCATTGCTGAATAGGGCTATGATTTTGGCTAGTTTAAACCTCACTGTACAAAATAAGCAAATGAAAAGATTCTGTTACCACGCAGAGTAGCAAAGTTGGGGTATTTAATTTTCTGCTGAAGGCATATCTCATTCTGTAGAGCTGGAAAAGTCATGATGCTTAAGTTTTATTAACTTTGAATAGAATTAGTTTTATTAAAAGTATTTAGGTCAGAGGTAGGCAAACTATGGCTGGCCTGCAAGCTCCAACTTGGGAGTGGGATCTGGGGCTTGCCTCGCTCTAATGCTCTAGCTGGGGCCCTGGATCGGGGGCCGTTCTGGCGTTCCCAACTCACTGCTCCAGTTGGGGCTGCACCACATATCTCAGTCCTGCTCCGGTGCTCCAGCTGGGGCACTGGGTCGGGGGCCACTCCGGCTGGGCCACTGGGTTGGGGGCTGCACCACGCAGCTCGGCCCCACCCCAGCACTCTAACTGGAGTGTGCTCCACACGGCTCCTGGAAGCTGCAGCATGGCTCCGCTCTGGCTCCTAAGCGCTCCAATGGGAGCTTCAGGAGCAGTGCCTGCCGGGACAGCATGCAGAGCTGCCTGGCTGCGCCTCTGGGTAGGAGCCGGAGAAGGGACATGCCACTGCTTCCGAGAGCCGCTTGAGGTAAGTGCCACTCGGAGCCTGCATCCCTAAGCCTCTCCCTAACCCCCTGCCCCAGCTCTGATCCCCTCCCACTCTTCAAACCCCTTGATCCCAGCACGGAGCACCCTCCTGCACCCCAAAACTCTCATCCCCAGCCCCACTCCAGAGCCCACACTCCCAACCAGAGCCCTCACCTCGTCCCACACCCCAACCCCAATTTTGTGGGCATTCACGGCCTGCCATACAATTTCTATTCCCTGATGTGGCCCTCAGGCCAAAAAGTTTGCCCCCCCTAACTTAGGTGAATAACCTCCTTTATCACCCATTTTAGGCAGACAACAAGCACCTGATTTTTAAGAGCACTGTTCATGTGCCCTACGGTATGCCAATGCTACACATGAATGCCCACATGGCCAATTGGCACCTAGCTATCCAATCCATGTGGATGTGCTAATCAGTAATTTACTCATGCCTTAAGATTTTATGCAAATGTAGTTTTGAATCTTCAACCATATTTCATGAAAATCAGAAATCCTTCATTTTGCAGTGCCTTGGAAAGAATAGAAATGCCATCAGATACAAACCTCACTTGCAAAATAATTGAGAGAAACCCCTCCCCCCTATCCTTTGTTTAAAAGATGGAGGATCCCTCCTCATGTTCTCTTCTCCTTCCCACCCTGCTTTGTAGAGCGAGATCTCAGTTTTACCTCACATGTAGATCCCACAAGATATGTCTGATCAGTTTCTTCTTTACCCATAAACCAGCCTTATGGTACTCTGACTTGTCAGGTAGAGATATTGCACAGAACCTCTGTATAAGAGAGGGGGCAGGTTTAGAATTTCAGATATTTTTCTGAAAGTTACATTTTTCTTAATAGTCTTATCCCTGCTGTTGTCACTTCAAGATTGGACTACTGCTGTGCACTCTACATGGTCATGCATCTAAAATCTATTCAGAAAACAAAGTTTGTGCAGAATGTAGAGGCCCATGTACTAACAGGTATATCTTCCCAGGAGGCACATGATGCCAGTGATCTGGGGTCTGCACTGGCTCCCTGTTGGCTTCCTGGTGAAGTTTAAGGTGTTTTAACCTATAAAGCACTAAATGGTTTGGGACCTGCTGACTTGAAAGATTACTTCTTTCCCTGTACCATACAGTTAAACAGTGGTCACCATAGATGGTCCAACTAGGATCCCCTCATTATAGAAGGCAGAATATTCATAGACTCATAGAAGATTAGAGCTGGAAGAGACCTCAGGAGATCATCTAGTCCAACCCCATGCTCAAAGCAGGACCAACACTAACTAAATCATCCCAACGAGGGCTTTGTCAAGCCGGGCCTTAGAAACCTCTAAGGATCGAGATTCCACCACCTCCCTAGGTAACCCATTCCAGTGCTTCACCACCCTCCTAGTGAAATAGTGTTTCCTAATATCCAACCTAGACCTCCCCTACTGCAACTTGAGACCATTGCTCCTTATTCTGTCATCTGCCACCACTGAGAACAGCCGAGCTTCATATTCTTTGGAACCCCCCCATCAGATTTCTTTTGGCCCTATTCTCTGTGAAAGCCCTTTGCCTCTGAAGTTTAGCTTGTATTTGTTGAACGTCAGAGCTCAGTGCAAAAGCTTATCTATTCGATAAAGGCTTTGACATGGATTATGGTTTGGGGTGTGGGTGAAGAGGGATGCGGGTATGTTGTTGGCTGGTGAGCTAATTTATTGTATCATGCTGGTGGGTTAGTGTTCCTATGTGTATTAAAACTTACAATACATTGTTAAGGGCCCTAGAATTTGTGTATGATGTGTATTTAAAATCTAAGTAAATAAGATTTTCTGAGCTCTTTAGAGGGTCTCTAAAGGGTTATCTGTACACAGTTCTTGTACCATTTTCAACTAAATCAGTTTAGAAACAGATATGGTTATGTCAGTGCATAACCTGCCACACCCCAATATTGATATAGTTATACCAATATAAATTTATGGAAATTGGATTTACATTGATATAGTTAAATAGGTACAAAAACTGTGTTTAGACCACCCCTTAATAAAGAGGAATAGCATAAAGGGGAGAATAGCACAAAGGTAATGGAGAGAAGATTGTATTGAATAAAGAAATGCAGTATTTGTGGTGTGTATGTAGATGGAATCCATCAGGAGTCTTCAGAAAGCTGAGCAAAACCTTTCTACAACACAGCAATCAAAACACATTAACTGTAACTCCCAGACTATACTGTCTAGGAAGTCAATTAGGAGTCTAGAATTTTTAAGATGTGTATTTTCATATTATTATCTTCCAATGTCTTAAAATTTCTCTCTTTCTACAAGAAGACAAATACATCAGTGTTGCACAAGAACATTCACAAGGTATACACTGCTAGAATTAAAACAAACTTCAGTTAGTTGGCTCAGCAAACAATTGAGAAGCATGAGTATTGCATCTTCGTACCTTATGTGCTTTCGAGGTGATGAACTTCAGCATAAATGCATTCTTTATCCCAGCCCTAATTACCTCTATAGCAAATACTTTAGAATGGAGAAGGAGTAGCTTTTTTCCTTCTCCTCCCACAGCAGTAAAGATGGAGGGTACTATTGCAAATATTTGGAAAGTTCTACTTGAAAAAGTATTTACTATTCCTGACTGTCATGAGCTTCATAATCATAGTCCCATTAGTCCATCTCTGACTGAGACTAATTCTGCCGTACTGTCTGTCTATGGTATGCAAATTTGGTAGGTGGGGGGAGGCACAAAGAAACTTCAGTCTTTCACCCTTTTAAAAAACAAACATACAAATAAAAGCACAGCTTCTCTTATTTTCAATGATTTGGTAAGTTTTATAACAACAGCAGGTCTGATACGCCCTTAACATTAATTTAGATACTTATTAATTTTAAAACTCATTTAATGATTAATAATTGATTATTAAAAGACATAAGCTGACAGCATATATAATGATAGTTGAGAGCCTGGGATCCATAGAATGAGTCAGACACTCTAATACTAAACCGAATGAATTAATAGACTCACCTCTACATTTCCCCTGCACCTTTCAATGCGAAAACCTAATTTCACATTACAAGTAATGCAGAAAACCCATATTCAGATTACAAGTAATGGAGGGGGTGTCCGAGAAGTTCCATGAATGGTAAGGTGGGGCACGGCTGGAAAAGCTTGCATACCACTGGTCTGCATCAGTTGTCACAGTCCTCTGAGCAAAGAAATATTAACAAAAAATATTGGTCGGATGCCACCACATTCCTTGAGAAAGAAGCAGGATGTTTATTTGTGGGAACATCTCTCACATTGCACTCCTCAATGAACACTTGGAGTTAGTGTTTTGATGAATCTTTCAGATATAGGTTCAGTTCTAACTAGTAATTTTAGAAGACTGACAATTAGCTTAATTGATTCCCAATTAATTTATGGGAAAAGATGTCAAAGAACATAATAAAATTACACTTTAAAAGTGTCAAGTATCAGAGGGGTAGCCTTGTTAGTCTGGATCTGTAAAAGCAGCAAAGAGTCCTGTGGCACCTTATAGACTAACAGACATATTGGAGCATGAGCTTTCTTGGGTGAATACCCACTTCGTCGGATGCAAAAGTGTACATTTTCTCCCTTGACAATGCAAATCTGATTTACCATGTGTAAATCCCATCAGTCAAGCAGTAAGCAAACAAGTGTCTAGTCATTTTCACATTGGATAATCCTATGTAAATTGAGAAATAAGAATATTAAAACATCCTTCTTTTTAAAAACATCCATTCTTTTGCAGTTTCCCATGACACTTTCTACCCTGTGTTGCCTTGTATATGTCTAATGGTGTATTGTCCTTGTTATATTTAAGTGTTCAACAAGGGTGTATGTATGTACATGCATGCACACATCACATACTTGTCAATAACTTTGTTAGACTTAAAGAATTTAATATATTTTATTATACAAGATCCATCTTAAAAAAACCAAACATGCATACTGTCTTCATCAATTTTCTAATTAGTTTGAGTAAAAGCATCCTATAGTGCTTGATACTAGACAAATGGAAGAGGCACAAAACTTATATTTTCATGACTATGGAATATGAAATCACCAAGTGCATCACATAGAAGAGAACTTGGAAAAACATCCTGTACTCTTAGTGTCTGTTGTTTTTAAAACAAAAAAATCTCGAAGTAACATATAGAATGCATTGTGCCAAATTCTACCCTTTTTACACCCAGGCAAATATTTGATGTTAATGCAACTGAAAAGAAATTAACAAGCTATTCAATATCCTAAAGTGTTAATAGAATGCGTTGATTTAAAGCAAAATGTTAGAAAATAAGTTCCTGTTCCTCTTAATGTTCAGGATCTTGGTTCAGGAGTTTATTTTTCCCTAAGAAATATATTCCAGTAGCACCGAAAGGCCTCCTGCAGCTATGGGGCCAATTGTGTAGACTCTGTACAAACATAAATGATACTCACTACTTACAGATTAAAAGACATCACATCAGATGGATGTGACAAACAAGCAGGCTTGGAATGAGGTGTGAGGGAGGTGGGATAACAAAACTAATAGGATATCATCAATTTTTAGCCAATCATTAACAATACTCACAACTTGCCTGCTTGCCTAGCACAGTTGCCAACTTTCATGCGTAAGCAATAAGCTACACCAAGCCAAAAGCAGGAAGCCAAAAACTAGCCAATAAACAACTCACAAGCCAATTAAGCCAAAAATAAGCCCAATTTTTACATTTTTTCCACGAGTTTGGCATATCTTTTGCCTAGCAGTTTGCAGGTATTGGGTACTGTTTTGTGGATACTAGTTTTCTGTATGCACTTTAGCTGAGGTGAGTTTTGATGGGGGATGTGATGGAAGATGAAGTTTTTGACTGGCAGTTTTTCCAACACATAAGGGGAAACAGGACAAAGCAAAAGGTGCTTGCAAGTCAGTGCCATCTGATTGCAATTTGTTTCTAGACATGAAATGACTTGATGGTCTCAGGCCAGTTCTTAATAGTATTTTCATAACAAACTTTACTGCAGTTAGCAATAATCTACACGCTTCTTGCTGGCAGTTTTAGCAAAGGCCAAAAATTGACAGCCTGATCCAAGGAGGTGCGGAGCCATTGGCACTTAGCATTTTTCATGTGGTGCTGACTGCTTTGTAGGACCATGCTTACAATGAAAATGGGGATTGAGTTATCTTTTTATACCACAGGTTATACTTCCAGGCATGTTGGAGCAGTTATAGGGGAAACTTGTACTTCTGCCTCACGTGCTATATTTATTCTATGTATGAAAAGAGGGCAAGAGTCTTTAAAACTGTCAGTAAGGCACCTTTCCTAATGCGAAATTAACCTTAATAAACAAAACCAAAACCCAAAACCTTTATTTGGCATATCCAGTTGCAATGCTGAGGTATCAAGGCACCATCAAAACACATTCCTCCACGTCAGAGTTCTTCTGTTATTGACTTGCTTGGAAAAAAAGCATTTGAAATAATTACTTTACAGTGATGAACTATTGTGAAACAACATAAGTTGTGTCTGTCTTTTCCACAGAACCAAACTGAAGAATCATGAATATGAAACTCTAGACCACTTGGAGTGTGATCTGAACTTAATGTTTGAAAATGCCAAACGCTACAATGTTCCTAATTCCGCCATCTATAAGAGAGTACTGAAAATGCAGCAAGTTATGCAGGTATAAAGAGAAAAGTAAACAATCAAGATGATAATTATATGTATGAATTCATTTTCTTTAGGTGGTAGTTCTTGGAGCTTTTAAATGTGCAGTAGCATATTTGATAGTTTATTAGTGGTTCTGAATGTTCAGCAATGCAGTTTTCCTGGTTAAGTATCCTGAACATATTCTAATGTTCAGAAGTTCTCAGTGCATCCTATACTGGGTCATCTGTCTTTGTCAGGAAATAAATCTGTAAAAATAATGTGCTGAATGGGGAGTGGATCTTCTTAGTTATTTCTCTAAATGACTTTGTTTGCAAGTAGATTAGAATCAAGCTATGAATGTAAGTACAAGAATCTTTAAAATTGACAAATACAATATAGCTAAAATGACTTTAAAGGATGCTAACATACTTTGTGTATCGTGAATTAGAACATTTAACAGAGCAGTTCAAATAGCTGCTAGTCTGAAATAACATTGGCTTGAAATGATTCTTCAAAATATTTTCATGTCCGTTTTTAATACAATTTTCTTTTGTGTGGACATCTTTCATTGAATTACAGTCATTGGAAATCTTTTAATGGTGCTTTAATATTTGTGCATCCTATAGCTGTAGTTGTGTCTTTCTCAGTGAATCTGATCTGTGCAGCTGTTTAATATTCATTTATTCTGGGAACATTCAGTAACAAGTCTGACACTAGGGATTTGCTCTTTTTCAGGCAAAGAAGAAAGAGCTAGCTAGGAGAGACGACATTGAGGACGGAGACAGTATGATCTCTTCTGCCACATCTGATACTGGAAGTTCAAAAAGGAAAAGGTATGTATTTTTGTTTTTCCTGCAGACATCTTTTTGTTGCTACTTTGATTTGTCATATAGAAGAACATTAAAACATCTATGTTTCAGACTTCATATATGAATTCTAAAACCATGAAAAGTGTATCATTTATTAGTTATAATTAATTGTTTTATTTTTCCATACTGACATTTTCTCACTAATATGTAAATATATAGCTGGCAAGAATGTTTATACTTCAGTTTCTTAAAATGTATGATGCTGACATTTTACATAATTATGTAATACTATGTGTGTTTCTCACTTAAGATATAGTATTTTCAGTCCAAATAGTACTCTGTACATTCTTGTTATTTGTTCTAACACGTTATCTGTAACTAACAATTATGTTGCTCCTCTTCCCTTGTTTTCCTCACCCATGATTCTCCTTTTTACTATTGGTTAGTAATTTCAGAATGAAAAATAAATTGATTTTAAAAATGTATTTTCAGTTTTCACATTTTATTGTTAATCTTAAATCCTGTTGCAAGATATGAGTTTTTAATGGGGAAAACTCCCTGGAATAAGATCTACTGGATTTTTTTATCTGATCAGGACAGATCAAGTATAGTTTCACCATGAAAGTTATGGTGGGCCACCTCTCCCTTCCTTCTGATCTCACATTCCCCAAGTACTCTATCAGGAATCATCATGGCCAAGCGGGACAGAAATAGACCAAATGTAAGAGAATAGGATGATTATGGCAGGTGGTAGAGTATTAAAATTTGTGTACATAAAACACAACAAAACAAAACACTAAACATAGTGATCTGAAAGCATTATAAATGCCCACTAAAATCGTAGGTTTAAACATATTGTGTTTGAAAGATAGATGCTAACCCATCCATTCTTTCTCATAACAGCGAAATTTGGTGGTGTAAACTGAGATTCAGGTCCTTCCATTGTTGCTCCAGCCAGTTATTGTCAACTTTCCAAGTTCTGAGTTTGCTATTATGCTAGGGGGAGGGACTGGAAAAAAATGAAACCAGATCAGAGCCATCAAAACAAGAAATTCTTCTATTAGCATGATTATATAATTGTAGCAGCATCCTCCGTGTTT
Source organism: Chelonoidis abingdonii (assembly GCF_003597395.2). Classification (NCBI taxonomy): domain Eukaryota; kingdom Metazoa; phylum Chordata; order Testudines; family Testudinidae; genus Chelonoidis; species Chelonoidis abingdonii. The sequence goes on along the minus strand of NC_133784.1, from coordinate 25,531,394 downwards.
TCTGGATTGCAGTCATCAATCAAAGATAGAAACTTCTCAGCCAGAAGACCAGTAACTGAGCTGTATAGGAGGTGGTACAATTTGGTGATACCATAGTGGGGAAAGAGATCCTGAAAGGTGGCTGAGTGATCAGAGAGAGAGAATAAAGTGCCAAATAAAGATCAGCGAGGAACAGACCACAAAAATCGCGAGTCTGTGTGACTTATAGAATCAGTGGATACTGCTGACACAAGCAAATTAAATTGCCCTTCATGCCCTAAAATCATGTATTGCATTGGATACTCTTATACAAGAAAATATTAAAATCCTTTTAAAAATAATCTAAGAATTCATCAAAAAGAAAATGAGTTGGGCTGTTAGAATGATTCACAGACTCTAGGACTGGAAGGGACCTCGAGAGGTCATTGAGTCCAGTCCCCTGCCCTCATGGCAGGACCAAATACTGTCTAGACCATCCCTGAAAGACATTTATCTAACCTACTCTTAAATATCTCCAGAGATGGAGATTTCACAACCTCCCTAGGCAATTTATTCCAGAAAGGTCATTGAGTCCAGCCCCCTGCCTTCACTAGCAGGACCAAGTACTGATTTCTGCTTAACTTCATTATACTTTTAAATCTCTTATTTGCAATATCATTAAATCATAATAGTTTGCTATAGGGAGACAAATAAGTGTCTGTGACAGCATAAGTATAGCCATTTGCCACTTTCACTTTAGAGCATTGGTAAAGCTTGCTGTTTTTTGACAGGTATTCAAACAATTCAGAAACTACTTTCTATTAATTTGTAGAATGATCCTTCTTTATATTTTATTCTTGTGATACAGGATATGTTGTGAGAAATGTAGAAAGATTCTTACAAGTGGAGAAAAGTCTTAAGTCCCCTTGATGCTCTGTATATAGTACATTTTGCCAGTGAACCAGTCATTTTGAGGCAATTTTTAAAAAATTTAGCCCTGGTTTTGAGTGTCCAGCTTCAGAAGCTTAGGCTTGATATTTTTTTTTCCCCTCCAGGATGGTAAGTATCTCATTGACTTGAGCACCTCTGAAAACCAGGCTCAAGGTTTGTGAAGTTGAACACCCCAAAATTGAGGAACTCAGAATTTTAAAGGCCACTTTTAAAAAAAAATTAGGTCTTACAAATGAAACTTACTTCATCTAGGCACAAGAGTTCATGAAATAAGATGGTGCGTCCACCCATTCTTTCTTTTTGTCTAATAGGTAAGTGCAGTCAAAGAGGTCATAGGTTTGAAAATGCAGAGTCTGACTCCATAATTTGAGGAATATTCAGAGTAAGGCGGCATCCTTCATGAAAATAGTGATCTGTTTCATGCTGGGGAAACTTTTTTATCTCAAAGTGGAGCAAAGGAAGATGGGAGGTGGTGTTTTAAAATTAACTGGCTAGCTCCCTAGTGTTGCACTTACTTATGGACCCAAATTCTTGGTCCTGCTATCATCATTCTGTAACTGTTTTTAAAATTAGTGTGCACACATTTCTAGCATGGTGGTGGTCTTTATACACAGGTACTGTGCTTTTTAAAAAAATTGCATTCAGTGTATCTTGCAACAAAAAGAAAAAGGCTGTTCTGGTGTGGCTGAGGAAAAAATAACTTTTTTTTTTTCCTTTTTTACCCAACAGTAAAAAGAATATAAAGAAGCAACGAATGAAAATCTTATATAATGTTGTTCTTGAAGCTCGAGAGCCTGGCACAGGCAGAAGACTCTGTGATCTATTTATGGTTAAACCCTCCAAAAAGGACTATCCAGATTATTATAAAATCATCTTGGAGCCAATGGATTTAAAAATTATTGAGCATAACATCCGCAGTGATAAATACTCAGGGGAGGAGGCTATGATAGAAGATATGAGGCTGATGTTCCGAAATGCAAGGCACTATAATGAGGAAGGCTCACAGGTACTGTTTAGGTTATCCAGGCACAGTTACCTTCGTGCTTCGTTGCAGAACGCAAAATTGTGTTAGAATTTTTTAACAGTCGATCTCTGGTTATTCCTTCCAGTGGTTACGCTAACAGTTACAGAATAAGCATATGCACCCCATCATAGCACTTGTTCTAAACCAGGAATACTACTACTTCTGTACAGGTATATTTTTGTGTTTTAAATAATGCTTCTGCCTGCAGATATATACAGACATAAACACAGCACCTTCCATTTTAAATGTACATCGTTTAACTGTACAATATCATTTTTTATCCTGTTAGCTGTGTTGGTTCTTACACTGCTAAGAAAGAGTTAGCTGTTTTATTTTCTTCTAGTGCATAATAAACAGTTGTTTACTCAGTTCCCATGACTTGCACCCTGTAAACCCATTGAAGGCAATTGAATTACATAGGGGTCACTAGGGACCTAATTTAATCTTCAGAATTTTTGTTACTGTGGAGTGATGTGTTGGATGTAAATAATCCAGTTTGGCTCTTAGATCTCAGCATGATTTTGCAGGGCTTGTAGGTGGAAATGGTATTTCAGCTACTCTAACACATTTGATAAAGAAATTGATGAGAAAAGGTGAACATCCAATCCCACCATGTTATTTTTATAATCTTGTCAGAATGGAGATGCAGCTTAACTGCACAGTTTACATATGGTCATTATCTCCATTATTAAATTAAATATTTATCTACTATGGTTAAATGTATATTCTGCAAAGTGTATGCAAAAGAGAAATACAAATCCTTTAACAAAGTAATTACTGTGGATGAGTGAACAGAAAGTGACTAAGAATTAAGTGGCTTTATTATTTATGGACCAAATCTTAGAAGTCCATAGTCAGTCCTTAGTCAGGTAAAGCTGAGTCAACTGCTAACAGAAGAAACATACATTCATACTCCACTGTTGACAACATTACCGATGGCAGTGAGAAGCTGGATACTCAGCCCTTTTGTGATTGGAAAAGAAATATTTGATGCCTTAAGAAAAGTAAAACACCACTAATATCTTACTATATGAGGGCAACTAGAATGCGTGGAGACTGGAGTAATATAGAAGATATGATTAATAAGGTGCATACCAATAGATGTTGTTTCTCACTGATGCCAAACATACTCTATATATAACTTAAAAACTTATTTCTGCCTGACAACCTGAAGTCATGAATACAACCCATTGAGCTGGACAGCATAAGCAAATTTAAGAAGCAATACTGGTCTCTTGTTCTTAATCAGATCATTGAAATGTCTAATGTGGCAAGTGATGAACATACATCTACACTTGCAAATAATTTGATTCTGTTTGATTAGCTATATTGACAAAGAGGCATGAAACCTTATGACTGCAAGCTGCAACCTGAACTTTGCTTATTTACTTGTCCTGCAAATATATTTGCCTGATGACTATAGCAACAGCAAACTGTTAACAAACAATATATACATATTCTTTCCAAGACGGCTTAACAAGATTTTGATCATAATGTAGAAATTGACAGTGATAATGCCATACATTAGAAAGAACGGATGCAGTCTTTTGGGAATGCAGTCTCAAAAAAATTTGACTTATGAACGAGTAAAGAAGACAATCTAATATAGGGCCTTTTTCTGAAATATCCCAGAGTTCTTTACAAAAATTAAATATATGAATTATTTAATCTTTCACTGAAATAGACACATTTAGGGTGGAATGAACCAGTTGTTTTAACAACATATTGCAACACTATACAATCATTCAAGAGTGGAAGCGAAGAATATTGTGCTCAACTGAAACTAAGGAGTTAACTCTTTTGTATTAAGAATTTTCTTGGTATACTCTATTACATTATCATAAGGAAACAAATAACCTAAATATTGTTTTATTATTTTTCTTTCAACACTTTAATGACTAATAGGTATATAATGATGCCCATATCCTAGAGAAGATTCTTAAAGAAAAAAAGAAAGAGTTGGGACCTCTTCCTGAAGACGATGATATCGCTTCCCCTAAACTAAAGCTAAGTAAGGCAGCCTTGTGGATTCCTACTTCTTGGTAAATGTTGATATGGAATAAAATGATACAGATTAACATTAAAATGGAAAACCATATCACCATACATTCAAGGCAGGTTGCATAATTTGTGCCACTTCTGAACCCAAATGTACACTAAACTGCAAAAACTGAATTACATTTTCAATATCATCATAATTGCAGTGGATATTGGTATGTGTTTGTGCTGAAATTAAAATTAAGAGGTGAGGGGTGGGAAAGTCAGAATGAGAGAATCTATGTGAAACAATTTTTCTATACAGGCTAGGTTAGAATGAAGAAGAGAAATTCAGAATAACTGGAACATAATTATTGGTATCATACCTCATTCATTCGACTGGAGATATAATAAGCATATATAGTAAGCTCTGAAACATCAGAAAATGGTTCAGCAGCAGCTAAAGTGCAAATAGATTAAGGAACAGTGCCAGGAGCTAGAAGATCTGTTCTGTTTCCGTAGACATCCTTTGTAACTTTGTCATTGACTCGTGTGTCATTTTTGCATCTGTAAATCGGGGATATAACTTAGTACACAAGGGAGCTGAGGCTTAATTCATTAATGGGTGTAAAGTGCTTTGTGATCCCCAAATGAAGAGTGTGATAAAATTGCAAAGTATTGTTATTACCTTGTTAGTGTAACACATCTCTTAGAAAATACTTGCACCTACTGTTGTTATAAGTAGCACCTCTGGTTATAGTAAGGGAAAGAGATTGAAAAAATAAATCAGGGAAAAATAATTTTCTCTAATGTCTTTTATGCATTTGATAACACATTGTATATAAGGATTTCTGGCTATGTTCTGCTACCTTTAATCGTATACTGAGTAGCATCTTATTCTATGAGTAGTTCTGCTGATTTTAATGGGACCACTCAGAGTAAGATACTATACAACATGAGTAAGGGTGGATCAGACCCTTAGTTTCCACTGTTGTGTATTTGGATCTTCCACAGAGCAACAATGTGAAGTGAAACATTTAAGAGAAAATTATTGTAAATCCCCTTACAATGGCAGGGAAATTCAGCAGTAGGTGGTGGTCTTAAAACTATTTTTCATTCCTTTTTAAAAAAAGTAACTGAGCAGATTCCAGGTTGGTGCTGCTCCTTTCATATGTGTGTTAAGTTCTAAACTGACTAAATGAGCAAATTGCATAGAAGGGTTCTTTAAAAAAAAGAAAAGCACACACAGCCATATTGAAGCATCACTGAGGATAAAAATGCAAAACCACCAAGGAAGTATAGATATGGAAAAATCCAAGTGCAAAGACTTTGTAGTGCTATAACAATTGATCCTGTATAAACAAATAGCTAATCTGATTGGTAGTTCCATTTGAAGGCATTTTTACATTTTACCTATAAGAATTCTACCTAGTTTAGCTTAAATGTGCTGTGTGAGGGAAAACTCACAACAAGTGGGATTCTTAGGATGTGTCACGGCAGTTGGGAGTGTGCCTCTCAACCTAGTAGGGAGACTTGACTTGAGCTAGTGCACTAACAATAGCTGTGTGGATGTTGCAGCACCGGCAGAGGCTCAGGCTAGGCACACCCCCAACGGCAGTGGAGACATACCCACATGTGAAAATCCCCATGAAGAAAGAATTTTAATGGCTTTGAAAAATCCACATGAAGAGAGGATTTTGATGACTGCTGAACTGAAGTGAGAATTTCACATAGTGCTGTTGTGTTGGCTTCTCTTGTAACTTTAGGCCAGTGGTCCCCAACCTTTTTGTGGCCAGTAGCACATTCATGTTTTCAGAAGAGCGTGGCAAGCGCCAACAATTTTTCAAGGCTTATTTTGTATTTGTACATTAAATAATACGAAAAACATATTTAGTATTACATAATATATGAATCCATAAGATAAAAAGGGTAATTTTACATGTAAAAGGTATTAATTAAATTATTCGGCAATGGCTCTTTCACCTTACCATGGGAATTATCTCTTTTTTATCTACCTGTAAGAAAAATTAAGGGAATTTTTACAAAATAAATATCAAACAGTTTTCATCTTACTTATTTTAAAAAAGTAAAACATTGTTGAACTGCTGGTCCAAATATATTTGTTATTCTTACTTTAATACGGAATGAAGCCTGCAGCCCCAGAGTTCTCTATCCCCGGCAGGGGCAGTGCCATGGATTCTCTCCAGCTTCGAAGCCGTGGCCTCGTCCCTGCCGGAGACAGAGAACTACGCCCTCAGCCTGCAGCCCTGGAGAAGCCGGAGAGAAGCCATAGCCCCGCACCTGCCAGGGACAGAGAACACCAGCGCCTGCAGCTCCAGAGTTCTCTGTCCCTGGCTGGGGTGGGGCCTCGGCTTCTCTCCGGCTTCAAAGCCAGAGAGAAGCCGCGGCCCAGCACCTGCTGAGGACAGAGAACACTGGTGCCTGCAGCCCCAGAGAAGCAGGAGAGAAGTCGCTTCTCTCCCATGCTGGGCACTAGGCGGGCCCCGCGCCTGCCGGGGACAGAGAACACCAGCGCCTGCAGCCCCGGAGTTCTGTCCCCAGCAGGGACGGGGCCACGGTTTCTCTCCAGATTAAGCCGTGGCCTCGGGCCTGCCGGGGACTGAGAATACTGGCGCTCGCAGCCTGCAGCCCTGGAGAAGCCGGAGAGAAGCCATAGCCTCGCGCCTGCCAGGGACAGAGAACGTCAGTGCCCACAGCCTGCAGCCCCAGAGTTCTCTGTCCCCGGCAGGCGTGGGGCCGTGGCTTTTCTCCCCTGCTGAACACTAGGTGGGCACACATAAATGCCCTGCGGGCACCACTTTGGGGACCACTGCTTTAGGCTGATGTGCAGTCTTGAAGGTATTACTAGTGTTATTTTATACTTATGGAAGACAGGCTTCAGAAGTTTCAGATCCAGCACTCGTATGTTGTACAAAATTGTCCATGGAGAAAACAGAGAAAATCATCTGAAAAAAGGAATTAGTAAGAGCTGATGGAATAGAAATGAAAAAAATGTATTTGTAAGTGGCATTGCTAATCTGGTAGGGTAATCATGGACTAAGTTACCTGAGCCATAGAAAAGGAGTTAGGGAAGTAGGTGCACAAGGTTGACTGATCTTTGTACATTTGTTGTTGTTTTTTGTCTGTCTAGGTAGAAAAAGTGGTATTTCCCCTAAGAAATCAAAATACATGACTCCAATGCAACAGAAACTGAATGAGGTGTATGAAGCAGTGAAGAACTACACAGATAAACGAGGCAGGCGATTAAGTGCCATCTTCCTGAGGCTTCCATCTCGATCAGAACTGCCTGACTATTATGTAACCATTAAAAAGCCAGTTGACATGGAAAAAATAAGAAGTCACATGATGGCCAACAAGTACCAGGACATCGATTCCATGGTAGAAGACTTTGTAATGATGTTCAATAATGCGTGCACTTATAATGAGCCAGAGTCTCTGATTTACAAAGATGCCCTTGTCCTACATAAAGTTTTGCTTGAAACTCGAAGAGACATAGAAGGAGATGAGGATTCTCATGTCCCCAATGTAACATTGCTGATCCAGGAACTTATCCATAACCTTTTTGTGTCCGTAATGAGCCATCAGGATGATGAGGGCAGATGTTATAGTGACTCCTTAGCTGAAATTCCTGCTGTTGATCCCAACTTCCCAAACAAACCACCTTTGACTTTTGATATTATCCGAAAGAATGTAGAAAATAATCGCTACAGGAGACTGGACTTGTTTCAAGAGCAGATGTTTGAGATGCTAGAGAGGGCAAGAAGGATGAATCGGTGAGTGAAACCATACATGTATCAAACCTTAGTCTTGTCAAGTTAATTTTGAGTCTTTATCACTGGTCAAATAATTCCCATTTTAAAAGACACATTATCTTTCCTGTTAGTGTGCTAGGGAAAAAGCAACTTGCTTAGTTGCGTGCCATCACCTTCAGCAGAATTTAAGCTTTCATTTAAAGTTTGTAGCCCTGTCTTTGAAGTTAACCCTGGCAAAGCAAGGTTAAACCAATGCAGGGTTATCTTCCAAAGCTGAGGGAAGGCAAGTTCAGAAGAGGATCCCAGCAGGCAGCCACATAGTGGTAAAAAGGAGACCATTCAGACATATGGAGAAGCAAGAAATGGGTTGTTTTTGAGGGGAGATGTTGTGTAGAGACGTAGACTGTCATCAAACAGTTAAGTAAATCATTTCATTGGGCTACTGCATTTTTAACTGAGTTAGTACATTTCTGTAGAAATTTTGGAGGGCTGCGCCAGAAGATAAAAATGTATTTGACTGCAGAGTTAGCCTTTTCAGCCTCTGATCAAGATTGCAGCAAGTTCTGCTATATTAATTGCCTTTAGTAGATCTCCCATTTAGAGCAATCATTTATATGCAAGATTTCTTGGGATGTGCAAAAATATGCAGACATATAGGCTCCTGCTTTCCACTAGAGTGGGTCAAATAACATACTTGGAGATGTATGTTAAGGTCTCTTAAAAGAGGACAGTGATCAATTGTTCTCCATGTCCACTAAAGTAGGACAAGGAATAATGGGATTAATTTACAGCATGGGAGATATAGGTTAATATTAGAAAAACTTTCTAACTATAAGGGTAATTAAGCTCTAGAATAGGCTTTCAAGGTAGGTTGTGGAATCTCCACCATTGTAGGTTTTTAAGAATGGGTTGAACAAACACTGTCAGAGATGATCTAGGTTTACATGGCCCTGTCTCAGCACCAGGGGCTGAACTTGATGACTTCTCAATATCCCTTCCAGCCCTACATTTCTTTGATTCTGAATATAAGGAGGGTTTTCCTGCTGTAACTTTAATAGGAAAGAAGACATGTGGTGGTAATAAAATCTCTTCTTTAAAAAGCAATTAAAAAGATCATCTGGTATGACAATGGATGATGAGTACAATTACTTTTTTCAATTAAAGAAACAGCTTTTTAGTTTCTGAGAAGTCTCTCTTTCAAAAGCAGTAAAGTCAAGTTACAAAATGCCTTCATTTTTGGCTGGTTGCCTGTGATTTCTCGGAATTTCAGTTGGAGTACATGAGAATGCTTATCTGACTTATATGGAAATCAGCTTTTCTTTTTTGTTGTACTTGTACTTGTTACTGGAGAGGCTGGCGCATTATTTCTCTCTTCAGAGTACATGCATTTAGTCAGAGGGCATCTTTAAGGATGACCTGCAACTGGATTTTAAAAAAAATTATCCAGATGACACATTTTAATTTTCCTAAACCTGAGAGAGGTGAAATGGTAGAGCCATATGAAGACTTGGCAGTATAGATCTCCAACCTGTCTGTTTTGCTCCCTGTAAGCCCGTCGGTTCGGGCCTCGTCCCCCTCAGGTGCGGCGGGGAGCCAGGGCGCCTCCTTCTAGGCAGCGGGACGGGTTCCACGCCGGTCCTGTACTTGAGGGTCAAGCAAATAAGGTCTATGGGCCCTGGCCCTTAGGCAGGGCGGGGCCACAAACAGTTCAGGCTTGGGCCCTTTGGGGCAGGGCAGAGCAGTAACAAAGTCTAGGTGCCCTGGCCCTTCGGCAGGGCGGGGCAAGAAACAAACCGTAGCACAGCTCAGGGGTTCTGGGTGAAGGGGGAATTCTGCCAGCCGGTTACGGGTGGCAGGGGGAACGCAGGCCCACCCACTCCTCTGCGTTCCAGCCCAGGCCCTGATAGCGGCGGTCGCCGCTAAGGCGGTCAGTGGGGATCCGGACTGAAACACACTGACAGGGTGATCAGTAGGGCTCCCAACCGAAACACACTGACAGGGTGGTCAGTAGGGCTCCCAACCGAAACACACTGACAGGGTGGTCAGTAGGGCTCCCAACCGAAACACACTGACAGGGTGGTCAGTGGGGATCCTGGCCGATACACACGGCCATAGGCTCGGGGCCTTCTGCGGCCTGACTGTAGTCAGCCGCCCCCGGGCTACTTCCAACTTCCTCTTCCCCTGGTACCTGTCCTCCGTCGGCGTAATCCGGTGGGTCCCAGACCATGGGTTCCTCGGAGAACTGGGGGAGAACAGGCTCTGGCGGCTCCTCCGGCCAGTGGGCACAGGGTACTTCAGGCTGAGGCTCCTCTGGATACTTGGCCCGAGGTAGGTCCGGCCAGCGCTCCTCTAGATACCGGGCCGGCAGCAGGTCCGGCCAGCGCTCCTCGGGATAGTGAGCACAAGGCAAGCTGGGCCGAGCAGGAGCTCGGGCCTCCACGTCTGTGCTCTTCGGCATCCTGGGCTCAGCTGAGCTCCGGGCCCTGGCTTTTATACTTCCTGTCCTGCCCCTTGACTTCCGGGGGGCGCGGACAGGCGGTACTTGCTCCGCCCACGGAGGTGCTTGCTCTGGCTCTTCCCCCTCAGGTGCGGCGGGGAGCCAGGGCGCCTCCTTACACTCCCTCTCCCCTCCCCATTGTGATTTATAATAACTAAATTTAAAAAGAGAAAAATCAAGCTTGTTCTGAATGTTCAGTGTCAGCAAAAGCAGCATTAACCCAAATTTCTGTTCTTTTATAAACAAAATAGTATTCTGATTACTCCATGCTGTTTTGATTGGAAGCTATTCTATTGGGTAATAGAATATTGATCATTGTCCTATTTTAAGAATAAGGAAACAAAACTGTACTAATCTCTGCACCTTAAAAACAGTTTGGCTGAATATGCAGCAAATTCTTTCATTAAAAACTGCTGAATGGTTTTAAACACTGAACAAACACAACACTAAATAGAAATACAAAATACCCACAATGCATCATTTTGTAAATTTTCCTTTTGTAAATACTCTGAAGAAAGCTGGATTAAGTTGCTAGTGCTTTGAGAGATCACTTGAGCCCTATTAACAGGCTTCAAAGGTACACTGGTAATACTGTGGTGCAGGCCATATTATAAGTCCTAAATAACTTAATTGTGTAGAAGTATGTTGTTTAATTACTGGTTGAAAAGTAAAACACAGATGTTTGGTGATTTAAAAATTGGATAAACAAAAACTAATATGCATTTTGTCTCTGATTTTTACTATTAAAGTACTTTTAAAGACAACTAAGGGGAAATCTGCTTATTGTTAATAGAGCAGTATATGCTAATTTTTCGTCACTTTACCTCTTCGTTGAACAGAAGTTATCTGGTATACACTAAGTTTTTGTAATTTATCCTTAAATGTAATAGTTGATGAGTTTTTATTTAGAGTACTATTTATTCCTGCATAAGATATATTGTCAAGTTGTAATCTGTCAGTCATTTACATGCAGGACTGATTCAGAGATTTATGAGGATGCTGTGGAACTTCAGCAGTTCTTTATTAAAATCCGTGATGAACTCTGCAAGAATGGAGAGATTCTTCTGTCACCAGCACTCAGCTATACCACCAAGCATCTTCACAATGATGTAGAGAAAGAAAAAAAGGAAAAGCTACCCAAAGAATTCGAAGAGGATAAACTCAAAAGAGAGGAAGAGAAGAGAGGTAATTTCATTTTGATTTCAAAACTGTAAACAGTTGTTTCTTGTTATGCTTTCATTGCTGAGCCAGGCCTTTGCTGTTCCTGCTGGAGCAACTGTGTGACTGAGGAGGAACTAGCTTGCAGCAATGTTTGGGACAAGGAGGCCTTTGTAGAGGTCTTCTCTGTCACCCTCCCATGCAGTCTCTGTGCTCTTCATGGCTTTAAAACAAGCTACAGGGAATGAATAAAGATGTCTTCAGGCTCCCTGCCACTAAGAGGGGAGGACGACTTCCGACTCTGCCCCTTCACCTGTCCCTTCAAATAAAGAGCAGATGGTTGTCTCCAGCACTGAGATCAGTAGTGATCATCTTTATTCACTTCCTTCAGCTGGGCTCAGTGCTACACGAGAGCACAAGATGGTGGCTTTCAGTACAGAGGACAGGAGAGAGGTAACAATGGTGACCTTTCTATAGGCCTCCCCTCCCTTATTGCTGTCAGTCAGTTCATTTTCACTTACATGGAGGCCTCGATAAAATATATCTGAAGATCTGGGCCCCGCTCTTCAGCAGCAGGAGGGAGAAGTGAGGTGGAGCATAGATCATGCTCAAGCCATACTTTGGAACTAATATCCACTGGGTATGGTGTGGCACTCCTGCGTTGACCCTCAGGGAGCATGATGGAGTGACCATCTTTTTGTTCTGTGTTTCTACAGCACAGTGGGGTCTTGATCCATGTCTATGTGTGGTCCTGTGCGCTACTGCAATACAAATAATACATAAGAATGTGTCAGACATTGGCCCCATTCCCAGCTCTACTGGTCAACAAACTTTACTAATCTGCAGTAATGCTCCCACTTGCTGCTGTCTTTCTCTTTCCCTCATCCCACAGTAAGGAAGGTTTTACTTAAGTTACTAAACAAAGGTGCCATGATTTAACTCATGGAGAGCCAGTGTATTGTAACAAAGTGCTGTTCTTAGAATCTCTCTCCCTTCCTTAGATGGCTTTTAGTAATTTTTGTTTCCTTTTATGTTGAAATAAGAAGCTGAAAAGAGTGAAGATTCTGCTGGAGGAGCTGGTCTGTCAAGCTTACATCGGACTTACAGCCAGGATTGCAGCTTTAAGAACAGCATGTACCATGTTGGTGACTATGTCTATGTAGAACCTGCAGAAGCCAACCTGCAACCTCATATAGTCTGTATTGAGCGATTATGGGAAGATTCAGCTGGTAAGGACACAGGAAAATAATGCAGTACAGCTTCTTAATATTGCTTGTTAAAACTTGCAGTTTGAGTTTTCCTTGGGTGGAGCCTGAATTATTCTGCTTACAATTGTGTGTGTGCGTGTGCTGGCGTGTATTTTTATTACTTCTGAAACACCTGATTTAAAGGATTTTGGGGAGATTTTGAGAGTGCTAAATGTCCTGTATTTTTCACATTATAAACATCCTGTAGATAACACCGTCGCCTTCTGGTCTAGGAAGGCTAAATGTGACTCCTTCCAGAACCCATCAACCCTGCTTTTGAGTCAGCTAGGGAGGAACAGAAGGGTCTTGTCTAAACTAGAAAAAGTATCCATTGCTGATAACAGAGCCAGTGCTGAATACAGTTAAATTACAAGTGCACCACAGGACAAGCCAGCATCATTTCTGAACATGTTAAATTCCAAAACAGTGTTGTCCTGGACAAACTTACAATTGAATCATAGAACCAGTTCAACCAAAACTCTCGCTTTTGGCAGAATACATGAGAATTGAGACTTGAAAAGTTCTATGGTACTGTAAATACACTGGGCCAGTCTGCATACAATTTATTTTCTCTGATTTTGAGTAATACCAAAGTGTCCATTAATGATTTATTAGAAAACTGTGAAGTCACAGCTTGATTCTGTCAAAAGTAATGAGATGGCAAAACAAGTAAGGAGTTATTGTTAAAAATGTACATTACAATCTGTTATCCAAAGATCTGTGGGGATGGCCCAAATTTTCAGATAGTCAGGAGTGATAGACTCACAGGCTTTTTCTTGTCCTTGAGCATAATATTCAAGGCCTGCACAGTCAGAATTTATGGATTGCAGACTGGATTCTCCAAGGCCACCTGGCTCAATGGCATTAATTCCTCTTGTTTTCTTCTGAGTCAAACATCCATAGGAGAAGCCAGCCAGTGGACTTCTTACATATCCAAACCTCACTTATCTGAAACAGTTGAGAAACATTGTCCTATTTTTGGATCGGCGAGGTTTGGATGCACCAGGTATTGCTATATAACTGTTTGTGTGAATAATCAATCTACTGTTGTCTTTACTTCCTTGTGCAATAGAAAATATATCCTATTTTTTGCTTTTAGGAGAAAAATGGTTGTATGGCTGCTGGTTTTATCGACCAAATGAAACATTCCATCTTGCAACACGAAAATTTCTGGAGAAGGAAGTTTTTAAGAGTGATTACTATAATAAAGTTCCAGTTAGCAAAATTTTAGGCAAATGTGTGGTAATGTTTGTTAAGGTGAGAGATTAAATAGACTAATTTGTTAAACTATTTACTGATTTGTGCACTATTTTTAAAAATAAGACTCAAGGACTCACAGTACCTGTATGAAATAACCTTTTCCCCTATCATGTCTTACTGTTTGATACATTGTGGTGCCTCTATAGTAGAGAAAAATGACATAAAGTTGCATTATTTGTTTCTCAGTATCAGTTTGGCTATAGAAATCACATTACATACCATTATCAAATTTGTTGATGGTTTGAGAGAGAAATAGGGAAATTGCAGATAACATCTTAAAATTTTCCTCAAAATTTTTAGCTTTAGTTTTTAGTGGAAGGAGGGCTGGATAGCTCGGAGGAATGGTAGTGGGATATAGAGTTTCACCTCTACATCACTGTTTAATTCCACCCAGGTCAGTTGTGTTTATAAGTTCTTATGATCTGAATGCTTTTTCACCTGTGTAGAATGAATCAGCTCAGTCCAGTCCTTAGTGGATGTTTTTTTTATGTAACTAACACAATCACTATGACAATCCTTGTTGATGTTATAATCAAAGATTAAGTGGGCACAGAACTCTTAATTCCTCTCTCAACTCAGTGGTGATCTTTCCTGCTCAAAGTTCAGACATACTGGCAAGTTAATGTTTGGAAAACAATTTCCTGTAATAATAATTATATGTGTTTTGTATAAGAAGTGGTATAATGTAATTCTCCTGAGCTGCCACCCTGGTACTTTGCACTGAATTTAACATGCACATTTTAAAAAAACCAAACCCAAAGAGAGACTTAGTAAATAGATTGTATTTCTGCGCCAGAACAAAAATCAGTTTGATATATATAACCTCTCTCTCCATGCATGTTTCTGGAAAATTTCATCTGAAATGATCCCTTCTCTTCACTCAACAGGAGTATTTTAAATTATGTCCCGAAAACTTTAGAGATGAGGATGTCTACGTCTGTGAATCTCGTTACTCTGCAAAGACAAAGTCTTTTAAGAAGATTAAACTGTGGACCATGCCCGTTAGCTCTGTAAGGTTTGTCCCTCGAGATGTGCCCCTGCCTGTAGTCCGTGTCGCTTCTGTGTTTGCTAATACAGACAAAGTGGAAGATGAGAAACACACTGAAACCCTAGAGGATAATAAAGTGGGAGACAGTATCCTTAACCTTGAAAAGGTAGGCAAGATGATCATCTGGATATTGAAATAAACTGGATTTCAGATCAGAGATGATGAAAATGTGAACATTCATGTTTTAGGTTTCACATCCTTCCAAAAAGCTAAATCAGTAGAGAAATAAGAAATGACAATATATCTCACTTTAAAATGTGTTTAAAATATATATATATATATAAAATTTATATGAAGTATGCACACATAGATTATATATAATTTGTGTGTGCATACTTCATATAAATAATTGAAGCCTTGATTCAAATAAGTGTTAGCCCTGTTTGTGCCTTGATGATGTTAGATACTGGCCACCTGCGCTCTTAAACTTGTCATGTACATATTTGGTTTTTGTTTTTTTTTTAATGAATTTTGGAGTTCTCAGATTTACCTCTGAATACGTACTCTGAATACGTACTGAATACGTATTCGAATGCTGGAGTAATCTGCGTTACAAACTGTCGTTTCTCTCATTGTGTCTGAAATTTTTTTTTTTTCTTTCTTAACCACCTTTAAAAAATTTCATCTATTTAAGTCTGTCCTAACGCTAGACAAATCAGTGAGACTGAAAAATCTATTTTTAATTCATCCCATTGCTGGTAGGTACTGCAGATATCCTTTATATTTAGTTTTTAAGTATCAAGTCTTCATTAAAGAGAAATAGAATAGTAAGCATTACATGGTGGTATCATATGCTTCTCTGCGACATTTTATCATATGTTGAACATCGCTTATTTATAGTTGATACTTTTGATGGATTAAAATCATCTGGCATTCCTAGGGACTTTTTTCTTGCTAGCATATTGATAAAGTTTTGTCTTTCATTTCTTAGATTTAGATTTATAGAGTGAGCCTATTGTACATTCTCTGTGCTCACTCACATAATTTAAAAACAAAAAAAGGAACATGCTGATCACTATCAGCTCCAAATAGACCCCCCCCCCAAATAATAGCTAGAGATGTATGTTCTGATTTATCAAATGATAAAACAAAGGAATAATCTTAGCAAGGATCAAGATCACAAGATCTGATCCTGCCAAGTGTAGAGCGTCCCCTATGAGCTGCAGAGTACTCTTGTCTCCTTTTGACTTGTGGATACAATGGGACATGATATGAGTTTTGGATATAAGAGTGGGAATTAAATAGGGCAAACAGCATGAAATTTTTTTAAAAATATGCATTATGATGGTAATTGTGATATTTAAGATATTAACAGTGAATGTCTTCACCCTCAGTAATTTGACCAAATGCCTAATTTAGTTGCCCCAACCATGTCGTCATGTTTACTAAAACAAAGTGAGGAATATTGTAGTTTTGTTTTAACCATACAAGATAACTAATTAATGACTTTGATATCAATTAACCAACAAAGTGCCAGTGTACCATCAAATTGATTATCCAGAAAAACAACAACTTTTTATTAGGAATTGCAAAGCTAACCACTTTTATAGCCAGCAAGCTTGGCTTTGCCTTTTAATTTTCAGATTTCAGGGCTTACATTTTTGGATGTTTGTGTGTACTTTTTAACTTATTTTCAATAAAATTAAGATTCAATAAAACCTGTTTCTCTTTTACCTACTCTAGCACCTTTTTCCTTTTGTAATCAATTTTCCTAATCTCACCAGTTTTTTAATATATATGTTGATGTAGGAGAAAGAAGATGTTCCAGTGGAAATGTCAAATGGAGAACCTGGTTGCCACTACTTTGAACAGCTCCGTTATAATGATATGTGGCTTAAGGTTGGGGATTGTGTCTTTATAAAATCACATGGCTTAGTGCGACCTCGGGTGGGCAGGTAGATACATTTTCTTCTCTGTTTGTAAATTGTAGCTATAAAGTTAGCATAATTAGACAACTAAAATCAGTTTCATAAAAGATTTTAATATTTAAAAAATGGAGAAAGGAGGTTGAGGAACCATTTTCTTTATAAAAGAGTTTGGTACACATTCTTAATAGAATGCTTGAGGTGGCAGCCTACCAGCCAAAAAGTAATATGGTGGATGCGCTGATTATTTTTCTTTCACCTATCCTCAGTCACAGTATAATTATCCTAATGTATGAGAAGGTGTCAGACTACTGTCAGATTGCACAGTGCTGCTTTAAAGCCTCTTAAAATTGAGAATGGAGCTTTCTGACAGTAATTAAGTAGCAGTAATAAATGAAATAAAGTGCTGCTTAGCCAACATAATTTTTCTCATTTTTAAGTGCATATGAAGTAAAGTTTTTGACTCTTTTAATGTAGTAATTTTTTAATGACAGCTTTTGTAACCATTTACTGTATGAAGTTAAATCCTATAGGAGGGAAGTCCTTTCATTTCTTTATCAGAGGCTTGTTTTCTTTTTTAGAATTGAGAAGATGTGGGTACGGGATGGAGCTGCGTATTTCTTTGGCCCAATCTTCATACACCCAGAAGAAACTGAACATGAACCAACAAAAATGTTCTACAAGAAGGAAGTGTTTTTGAGTAACCTAGAAGAGACCTGTCCGATGACCTGCATTCTGGGTAGTTATTTACAATTTTAAATGCAATTGGCTAACTCTCTTTTCCTGTATACCTTTTTTTTAGTCTAAGATTATAGCTGTGTGGGTGGTCTATTCCTCCCTCGTTTTTTTGTTTTTTTTTTGAACTGTGTAGAGGGAAAGAATGGATAAATTACCCAAAATTACTTTTTTAGGCTTCATACTATTCACCTTCAGGGCTTTTTGGAAGATCCTTCTCTTTGATGTTTTCCCACCATAACACAAATTTATATTTATTTAAAAACAAAATACAGAGCCCCTATAACTAAGAAGAAGAAGACTATGAAGCCCACAGGAACTTCTTTATTCCAGTTTAATGTATCTGAAAAAGCACCTAGATACCATTGTGATGTACTAGGACAAGGGTGGCGAATCTGAGCCTGAGAAGGAGCCAGAATTTACCAGTGAGCATTGCCAAAGAGCCACAGTAATACGTCAGTAGCCCTCAATATACTATCCCACTCCAGCCCCCAGCGCCTCCTGCCCACTATTAGCCCCGCCAATCAGTGCCTCCTCCTTCTTCCCCCTCCCCTCCCACCCACTGCAATCAGCTGTTTTGCAGTGTGCAGGAGTCTCTGGTGGAGTAGGGGGAGGAACGAGGACATGGCAGGCTCAGGGAAGGGGTAGGGACCTTGGGGGAAGGGGAGGAGTGATGGCAGGACCTGGGGCAGGGCGGGAGGTTGAGCAGTGAGCACCCCACAGCACATTGGAAAGTTAGCATCTGTAGCTCCAGCTTCGGAGTCAGCGCCTATGCAAGGAGCCACATATTAACCTCTGAAGAGCCGCATGTGGCTCTGGAACCATAGGTTGGCCACTCCTGTACTAGGAGATAAATGGAAATGGTCACTTGACTAAGAAATGGGATCTTTAAACTCTTAATAATTTATTTTGACTTTTTGGATATGTTTTTGCAGTGTTTGGGATGCAATATTAAATGCAGTTGAATGATAGTGATGAATTTTTTTGTGACAGTATAGGACTTACTAGATTATTTAATTGCTCATTTCTAGGCTTTCTAAATACAGTGGAATCCTGATTATCCAATCTAATTGGAACCAGGGCCAGATTGGATAACCAAAAATCCAGATAAACCAGATCCTTGCCACCCGTTCTCCATCTGTCCACTCCAGGTGGAGCCCTGTAAGTGGGCTAGTGGTTCAGTTAATATGGAGAGTCAGATAATACAGGCTCAAATAAACAGGATTCTACTGCATTTGGTTCTTTTAAAACCAAAACTTTTTTACCTCAGCTGTCTTCTAACCAAGTTTTTTGTTTTCAGTTTCTCCTGTCCTTTTTTATTTTTGTAATGATTTCTCTTGTTTGTGTGTGAGTGCAGCGCTCCTCTGATGGATCATATGACTGTTAGTATGAGCAAAGTGCAATGAATGTGTGTGTGTTCCGTTGAGTACAGTAAAGCACCATGAATCTTCAGGATGTATGAGATGGGTGTAAAACTGAATTTCCTGGCTTTTTGTGAAATACTTCATGTTAGAGCTATGATGACAGCGTACTACTGTTCCTTACCTTTCTCTCTTACTTTTGCAGGAAAATGTGCTGTGTTGTCATTCAAGGACTTCCTGTCTTGTAGACCAACAGAGATCTCTGAAAATGATGTTCTACTCTGTGAGAGCCGCTACATTGAAAGTGACAAACAGATGAAAAAATTTAAAGGGCTTAAGAGGTTTTCACTATCTGCAAAAGTAGTGGATGATGAAATTTACTACTTTAGGTAAAATATGATTGGGGAAAAACCCCATTTTTTTTATTTTACTATTCAAAATTGCAACAGGTAAGGGAGGATCAAGTCAGGCTGATCACAAATACTTAAAAATAATCTCAGCAGCTATCATCACATTTCGCTCTCCTCCTGTCCACTGAACTCTAATTTTTACTCCAGGCTTTGACAAAAGGCCAGTCCTCCTGAGATCTACACAAAATAATATGGTGTGATCTTGCCATGCAAAGATGTCAGAGCGAAGCCCAAATATCCTCTCGATTGATGGACAGTATTATCAAGAAGGAATATTCATTGTTATTTTGTTTCCTAGTTTGGGTAGACAGACACACAGCAGTTCTGCTTGAGCTAGCCAGCTAAAAAGAGCGGTGTAGCTGCGGGTAGCATGGGCAGCAGATTGGGCTTGACTCCTAAGTACATACCCAGGGGGTCAGGCGGGTTTGTGCTCAGATAGCTAGCCCAAGCGGCCATCTGGGCTATCCCCAGGTACACTGCTATTTTTAGTGCACTAGCTCAAGAAGAGCTAGCACATGTCTGAGTACAAACCCACCTGACCCCCTGGGTACATACTCAGGCAGCTTGCCCAGGCTGCCACCCATGCCATCCCCATATACAAGCACACAAGCTTGAGCAGAGCTAGCATATGTCTGTCTACCCAAGGTGGGAAACGTGGTCCCAGCTGCAGTGCAGGCATATCCTCAGAATAAGGGTGGAGATGCAGAGGATGTATTTTTTTTTTCCTTTTTCTTTTCCTCAGAAAACCCATAGTTCCTCAGAAGGAGCCATCACCACTACTAGAGAAAAAGATTCAGCAGCTAGAAGCAAAATTTGCTGAATTGGAAGGGGGTGACGAGGATATTGAAGAGATGGCAGAAGAAGAAGGTGAAATCATCGAAGCACCTTCTATGCCTCAGCTTCAGACTCCACTGGCTAGTGAACTGGATATAATGCCATACACTCCACCACAGGTAAAAAAAGACCTCTTAAAAAATCTTGAATGGTATACCAGTCAGTATTCTCTATCCCACTACCCCTCCACCCCAACCCTAACAAGAAAATAAAACAAAAGTGTAGCTATATCCACTGTGGAGGTTTATATTTAATCTTAACAGCCCATGGAATAATTTTTCAGAACACTTCTACATTCTAATTTGATATGCATTGCTGCACAGTTGTAGCACAATTAAATCATTGTTAGGGAATACGTTCAAATGGGGAGATAATTAGAGCAAGTTTACGTTATTGTGTGAATAGTGTGAAGAATTCTACAAAACTTAATGGTAGGAAGCAAGCAGAATTACGGTGGTGGGATGGGAGAAAATGTACTTTTCCTCCTGCTCCTCCACTAAAATGGCCTAGTGGGTTTCTTTGTGTGTGTGTGTATTGACTGAACTCCTGGTACTCTCAATTTACATGAACATAATAGATATTTGAAGCTTTTTTATACCAAAAAAATAGCATAATTTTCAAAAGTAACTTTTGATATTTGTGTGCGCAGCTTGATACCCTTTTAGAGAACACTGAGCATCCATCCTTTGAAAAATAAGCCTCTTTGGGCTAGTAAATTACTAGTTACTTGTGAATATTTGGGTTATTAGACACTAATTTCAATCTGTGAATTAATTATTCTAAAGTGTTGAAAGGAAAATGGTGAGAACTTCAAGTCTCTTGTTATTCCTGTTAGAAAACAATAAAGTTTTATATAACTCTCTAAAAACCTGATAAATGGGAAAAGGAATGAGCCGAGTCTTTGGTGAGTGGAGAAAGGTATCTGACTAATAGATGGAATCAGCTGTCACTGGATGTTGGAAAGAGGAGTGGGTAGAATTGTGAATTCCAACATGGCTTGCTTGAACCTAAATCTCTGGAAGGTGGGCAGGACATCTGATGTCATCTTTCTGTATAAAGTTGTTTAGCCTCAACTTACTTTTCAGTCTTCACAATGTTGAGCTCACTAGGTCATTTTCTCATTTTAAGACTTGTAAATGTGAAAGCTGCTGATCAATCCTGCAAAAATATATGTATTTGGTGATTATCATACATCAGTATATGGGTGAATGAAGTGATAGGAAACTGGTAATTAAATAGACTAAAGTAATGAAAAAAGATAATGTGAACATTATCAGGAGCATGACCACTGCCGAAAGCAATACAATCAGGGACCAATGGACATGGATGATGACATCAGAGTGCTTTTTGCACTTTTGACTCCAATCATGCTCTCCCTTGTGTTGATCTGCTCTTGCTGCAATCCCTCCTTCCCCCTCTTTCATGCTCTTCAACCCCCTCTCATCCCATCCCCACCCATGTCTTTTCATTTAGCTAATTCCCTTCTAACTTAACTCCATGCTGAGATTTAAATAAAACAAAACAAACAGTGTGAAAAAAATAGCAAAAATTTACTGGTGATTATGCCATAAAAACTAACAAAAGGAAAAGACATTGAGCTTGATAAGAAAGTTGCAACCTAACTTTGCCTTCAGTGTAGCACAAATGAGCAGTTTAAAGAAATGACAAAAGCTCTTCATCTTTCATGTATGCTCCTAGATAGATTTAACCTCACAGGTCCACTATTGGGTGTTGCAAGTGAAGACTCAGAGGAAAATTGAAGGGGAAACTGAAAATAATCAGTGTTAACATTAATACACTATGGTTGAATGAACATGAGAAATAACCCAATTATGAACTCCCAGAAAATACTCAGTGCTCTTGAGTCTGTCTGAAAAGAAAGCTGCAAAATATTATGTTCAAGTTAGTGTTCAGCATACTACTTAGAAGTTGCTAAGAAAGAAGTAACACGTTACACAGTACCAAAGTGCGCAAAGAAATTCTTCCACAGTCAACATCAACTTCATAATTGGTTGGTTGAAAAAGGATTGATATCCCAGCTTCCAGTGTACACCTTTTAGCACTTTCAGGAAGATTGTCTCTGGGGGGTTTTTCTATCCCGGTGCCCTAAGCATCTAGAAATTATTTTATACAGCAAAGGTCTCTACAGAAAAGCAGTAAATTTATCAAATCTACTGATGCTGGTTTTGGAGGTGCTTGACAGTCCCTGTCACAGTTTCAGTGAAAATGTGGCTTTATGAAATGAACAACAAAGAACTAGACCCACACAACAACAAATTTTAATAAATAAATCAGACAAAATGTGGAACCTTTACATTATTAGCAAACATAATTGATGCAAATTATAATGGTTGTCAGTTGAGCATAGAATAGGGAGAAAAAGCTGAAAAATGACGCTAGAACTAGAAGATCTAGATATGCCTAGATATATGGGTCTAGAGCGAGAACTGAGTAAAAGATGATCCCATGTTATGGCCTTAGTGACTGGATGGGTGCTGTTGAGTGACAGAAAATTTGGGAAGAAGGAAGGACTTGCGGGGGTGTACTAATAACTCAGAGTTGGCCATACAAGTTTGCTGAACATTCACAATCAGGTGTCGGAATGACATGCCAGAAAGAAGGAACCAGATGTAGGACTGAACAAAGGATCAGAAGAAAGGCAGATTTGTTAGTCATCAACAGAAGGGGTATATCTATATTGCATCTGGGAGCCGGGTAGACAGACATGCTAATTCTGCTCTAGGTAGTGTACTAAAAATAGCAGTGTGGCCATAGTGGCACAGGTAGTGACTGGAGCTAGCCTCCAAAGCATGTACCTAGGGCAGGGGTGGGCAAACTATGACCCGCGGGCCAGATCTGGACCATCAGGGCATTGGATTCAGCCCACGGGATTGTCATTCCCATGGTGCCATGGGCCCTGTGCCACTTCTGGAAGCGGCTGGAACCACGTCTGTGCGGCCCCTGGGGTGGGGAGGTGGCAGAGGGCTCCGCGTGCTGCCCTTGCCTGTAGGCACTGCCCTCCCCTTGCAGCTCCCATTGGCCAGGGATGGGGAACCGCGGTCAATGGGAGCTTTGGGGGAGGTACCTGCAGAGGAGGCACTGCGCAGAGCCCTCTGCCTCCCCTCACCCCAGGGGCCGCAGGGACGTGGTGCTGGCCGCTTCTGGGAGCGACAAGAGGCCAGGGCAGGCAGGGAGCCTGTTTTAGCCCCGCTCTGCGCCGCTGCCACCCTGGAGCTGCTCCAGGTAAGCATCACTGGGCCAGAGCCCACACCCTGAAGCCCTCCTACACCTCAACCCCCTGCCCTGAGCCCTCTGCCAGACCTGTACCCCTCCTGCATCCCAACCCCCTTCCCTGAGCCTCCTCCTGCACTCCACCCCCCTGCCCTGAACCCCCTGCCGCATCCCTCCTGCACCCTAACCCCCTCCCCTGAGCCCCCTTGTACACTCTGCACCCCAACCTCCTACCCTGAGCCCCTTCCTGCACACCACACTCCCCTACACCTTGCACTCCCTCCCGCACCCCAACCCTCCACCCCAGCCCTACGTTCATGGCCCTGAATGTAGTTTCCCCACCGGGCCAAAAACTTTGCCCACCCCTGACCTAGGGGGTTAAGCAGACTTTTACTTGGGCAGCTAGCCTGAACTGCTACCCATGGCTGCATTGCTGTTTTTAGCTTGCTAGCTCTGGTAGAACTAGCCATGTCTGTCTACCCACTCTGGGAAGCATGCTCCCGGCTGCTGTGCAGACACAGCCAAAGATTATTGTCTAAGTTGTGTGAGTGGAGAAGATCATTCAGTGATACAGAGTAGAGGGAGGAAAGGAAGGAAAGGAGGAAGATCTACCAAACAAGACAAGGAAAGCGTATTTAGAGAGAGATAGAGTTGAGAAAGCCAAGGAGGAAGGGTAGAAATAATTTTAGTAAAACCCATGACCATAAATACAACGTATTTACTCAAATTGTATCTGCAGCACAGACATTTATGGAATGGGGTTTGAGATGTAATGAAATTGCACTTATCTTACCTTCCCATTCCATTTTGACATCTTTCAGTTTGCTGAGTCACAGCCCGTATCTTATTAATCTTTCTTGGTCTAGAACAGTGATTTTCAACTTCTTTTCATTTGAAGACCCCTAAAAAATTTTGAATGGAGGTGCAGACCCCTTAGAAATCTTAGATATAGTTGGCGGACCCCCATGAGTCCGTGGACGACAGGTTGAAAACCACTCATCTAGAAAGTCCTTTTGCTCAGCTTGGAATGATATTTGTTCTCTCCATCAGAGTATTCCCAAATTTCAGTTGTGAGGTCAGCATAATATATGGAAAAGTTAAAAACCAGTGAAACTGTTTTTTTCCCCCTGTGCCTCATGCACTTGTATAGTTTTATAAAATGAGCTGTGAGTTTGAGACCTGACATCTCTTTGAGTGCTGCAAGGAAGGGCAGCTGTTTAATAAATACTACTGAAGCACAGGAAATGTTGATGCTTTAACCATTTTAAAGGCTTTTGTATCTTGTGACAATTCCATTGTATATTTGTGGTTATAATCCATTTTTCTTACAGTCCACTCCAAAGTCTGCCAAGGGCAGCACAAAGAAGGAGGGATCAAAAAGGAAGATCAACATGAGTGGGTATATCCTATTTAGCAGTGAAATGAGAGCTGTGATTAAAGCTCAGCATCCAGACTACTCATTTGGAGAGCTCAGCAGGCTTGTAGGAACTGAATGGAGAAACTTGGAAGCAACCAAGAAAGCAGAATATGAAGGTAAATGAAAATTAAAGTAATATATACTCGGTCTGCTTTTTCCTTTCTGTAGCGATGCAATAATTTTATTCAGATAAGTTTAATTATTAAAGAAGAATGTCTTGTTTGTAGCTTCATGTGTGGAAAGATTTAAGTAAATGTTCATGGTAATGAACTGTAGGAGTGAAATAGAAAATATCTTAGTATAATTTAATTATATAGTGCAGCATATGAACACTGTGCTTTAGAAGTATAAGAGTGTGTCTCTGCCACAAAGTATTTTTGATTGAACACAAAGACAGATAAAACAAGGAAATAACTCAGAAGTGGATGGGTATGGAGATAACATTGCTGGGGTGGAAGTTGGGAGGGAAACTTGCTCATGAGTCATTTGAGGAAGTGATGATTTAAAGAGGATTGGAGGAAGGCAAGCAAGAGAGCTTTGTGAACAAGGAGGGGGGCTGTTCAAAGCATGGGAAGCAGGTAAGAAGGCATGAAACATAATGGAAAAAGAAGTCTTTTGCTTAATTAAAATTCGGCTAAAATAAAGTAGGACAAAAATAATAAAATAAAAATTCAGGATACCTAATCCGTTACAATGCTGGGACTATAATCTTTTCAATCTTAGAATTGTCCAAGAGTTGTAACTGATTTTGTTGAAATATTCTATTTCCTAAACGAATCCTAGAATGTTCTATAGACCAAAGAGTCCAGGCAGAAAAGTACTCCATAAAACTTTTCTTTTCTTACCTGATATTGGTCTTGGAACTTTTTAATCAAACTCAAATCACAAGTGACACTCTTCAAGAGATCCCTGCCTGAGTACAGATAAACCATCATTTAAATCTCTTCTGTTGGTATTCACTATTGCTGCTGTAGTTAAGAATGTGTCAGCATTTCCATTATAAAGCACAAATTGTAGAAGTATATAGCACTATTGTTATAATAAAAAATTACTTGGTGCAGGAAACTAGCGTATAAGGTTTTGGCTTTAGAACAAATATTACTTAACTTTTTTTAAGTTATAAGTTTCCTTTTTCTTAAAGTGTTTTGTTGGCATGCTCATAACTCAAAAGCAGTTTTGGTTTTCAAACTAAATTTGCATGACATCACTTCTCCCCCTTGGATTTTCCATAGCATCTCTTTGCAGTGGTAGAGCGTAATGAGGCTCTATTTAGTCATTTGCAGGTTATCTGTTGCAAACTCCATATAGGAAATAGTAATGCTGTTATATCATGAATGTACCATACAGTATGACATTTTTCCTATGCTGCAGTTTGTTTATACATCACCATAGGTATGCATGGCACCTTATAAAAGAGAAATGTCCTTTCGTATGTCTTTTCTCTCAAGAACAGTAGGATGGTTAGCATGTTTTAAACATGCTAATTAGAGAAGCTAGATTATTTGCTTTTCCAGCAGAGTACGCAACTGTAATACAGTGGTAGCAGCAATGCCCACTGTAGTTAAGGTTGCATAGGTAGTTCCATTTTAGTCGCCTTATTTTACTTGCTTACAACTTTCCAAAGCTTGCAATTTAAAACTAGAACTTTACCAGACTTGGTCCCTGCCCAAAATTAGATTTTTTTATTTTATTTTTTTTTGCGGAGAGGGGCGGGGGGAAGCTCACGACATCTGACCTGATTTGCTTAGAGTATGTGTGGGTGGGAGAAAATATATTCCTTCCATTATGAGAAAACACAAAATTCATGCAAGTGCTAGTGTGGACACTGAAATGGAGGACAGAAAGATGAAATTTGGTGTGATTTTTACACCTCAGTGTCTTTCAGT
The DNA here is from genome assembly GCF_003597395.2 of Chelonoidis abingdonii. Classification (NCBI taxonomy): domain Eukaryota; kingdom Metazoa; phylum Chordata; order Testudines; family Testudinidae; genus Chelonoidis; species Chelonoidis abingdonii. The sequence continues at coordinate 25,504,762 of NC_133784.1, read as the reverse complement.
GTTGTGGTGAAAATTGGTTTGGATTTGACTGAGTATGACACATTGAAAATGGAACCTTGCACATGTGGGGTATATGTTGTACAATTTTTAGCAATATTCAAACACAAGTAGACTCATTGCACATTTTTGCATGGGTAATTTAGCTGTACTGCAAAGAATTTTGTAAATATGTACTATGAATGAGGCAAAGACTCATTGTAAGGAAAAATGAAGTTCAAGCAGAGGGGCATCTTCCTACCGTATAAATTGTGTTGGATAGGTCATTCCAGTGTTTCAAACCCTGGGCTGAAGGATTTGAGATTGGAGTCACTGAACCTTATAGTGAATCCCAGCTGAACTTTTCTAAGTCTGTGCACCTTTATTGCACTGCTGTGACAATGTTGTAAGTTTCATCTGTTAGATCTGTGCCAGTTGTGACATCAGTAGACAGATTTGATGTAGCATTGCCCTGTGTTAGGTGGGTCACAGTCCTGTTTCAAGACTCAGCATTCCAAAGTTGAAGTTACTAGCATTATGGTCAAATAGAAAATTTAACAGTAATTCAGCAGAGTGTCTAAGAGGCTTCTTCTATCTGATCATTTTTTAACGGGCCAAAACTAAAGGAGAGTCTGAACAGCTGGGTCTGTCTTTTCTCCAAATTCTTTAATCACTCTGAAGAAGAGTGTCCGCTTTCCTACTTTGGCATCTCCCCTTAAATGGCTTGTGTTCTCTGTTCTCAATTATATATGTGTTGCCAGTAATAAATTTAGGAGTTCCTATGCGTCGTCATCCCTTCCTGAAATGATTGGTGAAAACACGGAAGGAAATGCCTAGAAGAAATGGAACTGGTCTTTCAGTGTATTTATATACTTCTAGAGGTTGCACCAAACAAGTTACCCATGAAACACAGTTGTATGAAAGGCTTTTGGACTTCTGTGCTGGTAAAAGCTAGTGTTTTAGAAGCATATAACATTTAATCTCGTTGCTGAACTTCTTAGCTTCATTTGACACTTTATTGCTGTTTTTAGTAACAATTTTCATCTTTCACCAACTTCAAGAGAACTTTTAGTCTCACCATTCAGTGCTGTTAAAATCAACAGAGGTATATGCTGCATTCATTTATTCTTTGTTGCTTCTCATTGCTTCAATAGGATATAATATTCAGAGAAAACAAATCAGTAACTTGCATGCCCAAAAAAGCACCTTGCATGGGCATTTGGAATACCTCTTTTTTCCATGTAAAATTGTCTTCTTATCAGAGTCCCTGTGCAGTCAAGCTTTTATTCTTATAGTAGTAGTGAAGAAACTTGATCTAGGTACCAATCAGATTCACAATACTAAGGACACACATGCCTCTCCAGAGCAGCACAATTTGAGTTAGACATCTGTAGCTAAAAAGGAAATGGCTGTAAGGGAACTGTGATGGGGAAAGGGAGAAGTCAGAAGGAGAGGCAGAGGAACTATTTTTGGTCCATCCATCTGCTGCTTGTTATGTTCTAAAACACTAAGGACCTATCTACACTAGGGAAATCTTGCAAGAATTTTGCTCCCACTGTTTCAACTCGACCAGTAGTATGGACATGGGGAGCCCTAACATAGATGGGCCACTGATTGCCACTTGTATTTTAAACACTCTTATGATCTCATCTTGCTTGAGACAAGTCTAACCGACAAAGTGCTTAAAATGCCAGCAGCAACTGGTGGCACATCTACACGAGAGCTCTCAACATTGCTACTGCTGGCTTAACTAAGCCAGTGGTATGAAAAGTGGGAAAGTTTTCCCCAGTTTTCCCAGTGTGGACCGGGCCTAGTGCTGGATTGCTGCTATCATGTTGGTAACACTGGTGTTATGATCAAATCTGTTCTTTGACTTTTTAAAATTAACTTTTTAATCAAATAAAACTTCACATTTTTAAAACTTGATGGAATATTTTTCATGATAGGTTCTCTAAAAGTTTTAGCTGGAGCCAAATGAATCAAATTATATGCTGTATGAGTAGAATAATCTGTTCTATTTTATATTAGACTAAACTATGCCAGTGTTTTAATAGTCCTCTTTAATGAACAGATAATATTTTGAAATTCTGGGTTACAAAACAGAACTGAAAATCTAAAATACTTTTACAGAGCGGGCAGCTAAAGTTGCTGAGCAGCAGGAGAGAGAGCGAGCAGCACAGCAACAGCAGCAGAATTCCTCCCCCCGGGCAGGCACTCCTGTCGGGGCTCTTATGGGGGTGGTGCCGCCACCAACACCAATGGGAATGCTCAATCAGCAGTTGACACCTGTTGCAGGTAAAAAGTAGGAGCTATGACCATTTTTTCCTCATCCACTTTATCAAACCCCTTCATAACTCTGAACGCTTCTCTTGGGTCACTTTATTCCTACTGAAGAAAAAGCTCAGCCTCTTCAGCCTTTCTTCATAATAAATATACTTAAACTTGAAATTATCCTGATTTTCCCCCCCATTACCCTCTCCAGTAGTTAATATTCTTCTGAAAAAGGCTGTAAAATAGGTTCCTCCTTTCGCAGTAGAGCTGCTCCCTGTTTGTATTCCATCATCTGTGTTCACTCTACTTATTAAAGGAAATGCTTACTCCTGTTAGTACTGCAAAGAGAAGTGAGCTGGATTTCTTCTAGTGCATGCATCATCAATGGAAGTGTTCAGTAGGTTCCATTTGAAATCTTTTATTGTTGGTGACATGTGAACTGAAAAATCCAGCCTGACTTTCAGATTCCAGGATGAGTTTGCAGATTTGGAAGCTAAAAAGGTTATTTTGCTTATAAACAGAAAAGGCTTGATCTGGGATAACTGAGACAATAAATATGAAATCCCACATTGTCATTTTTACCAAGTCACTTCACAGAATAGAACTGCATTTTGAGGGCTTTTTCCACAAATCTGTACTATCTGGTGTTGTGATTAGCAGTCATATCCCAACTGAATTCAGTAGGACAATGCCAGTCCTAGGATTAGGTCCTAAGGCTGGGCAAAGCCCTAGAGAATGTGTTAAGGGAACCCATCCTACATTGGCAGGGGTATGAATTAGGTCTTCTCCTTCTCCAATATCTAATTCTGTCACAGAATAATTAAAAAGATCACATTAGTTTAGTCAAGTTCTAAAAATAGTGCTTTGTACATACAATTAAAGTATATTTTATCTCTCCCTTACTGCATTTGAGTTGCTCCATTTGTTCTCAATTTTGTTTTTTAGGCTGCAGCCATACTTTAAGCTGACAGCTTGAAGTTGTATTTTCTGTTATGACCTCTAAATTCCTCTTTGGTCAATAGGTTGCATGGATGTTCAATTAAATAAATGTTTCTTATTTGGCTTATGATATCCAGACTGCAAAGCATTTGTTTACACTAAATTGAATTTTCCTGTTGTTATCCTAATCCCTGTAAAGAAATTCAGGTGGTTCTTTGAAATTCTCTGAGTCTGATTGTTCATTTTTTATGTTCAGTTGTAATACCTTTCGCAGATTTTGCTGTCTTACATTTTGATATTCTCATCTAAATCATTTGTATATGTTCTAAACAAGAGTTCCCCACTACCACCTTTATTTTACCTTGAGAATATCTTATACAATCAAGAAAAGCTACAAATTTCAGCCTTTCATGTCTTTATACTGACCATCAATTTAACATTTTTTCAGGGAGTCTTTTTTTCATAGCTAGCAATGCCCTTTGTGAAACCTTTACAAATGCTTTGTGACAAATCTAAGTTCTGCACATAATATTCACTGTTTACTTTCTCTCTTTTGGTGAGTTCTTCAAACACAAAGACCATCCTCTCATAATTCAGACTGATAGAAATGAATTTCCAAAGTGTGTCTTCGCTATATCATGCAAAATAGTTCCAAATATTTTCCTTACAACTGATAATGGAGTCATCCACTTCCCAGTCTCCAGGAATCTTTTATTTGAAAATGACTGAATAAATAAATTGAGATTTCACTTATTTCTTCCTCAACCTTTAAGCCAGTGATGAGGTAATACAAAAATTAAGGGCTGCATATATTCAGTTCTGTTACTTTCATCTGGATTAAATAATCCCGTGGGACTAGTTGCAGGACTTTTGTTCAGCATCTGAGGCTCAGAAATCCTAGCACTTTCTAAGATACACATTTAGGGAACAAATCTCTAGTCATGTGTAAAATTATATATACAAGAGCTTCTGTAAATGTGGTTTATATGGAAAATAGGGGAAGGTACAGTTCAGAAGATGTAAACAGCTATCCAAGGGGCCAAAAAAAAAGGGCTACCAGTTAGATTTATTTTTAATAACTAAAACTGTAGTGGAAACTGCACATTGAGATATTAAAAGTGGTCACATAAACCATGAGTTGGACTACTGGAACCAATCCTTAATGCAGATTTCGCTACAGTATATTAAGTCAATCAGCTATTGAGTAAGTATTCCATGCATCATATGTGCAAATAAATGTTTGTAACTGAAAGGAAAGTTTTTAAAAGATTCAAGTGTCTGACTTGAAGATCTTACTACAAGCTGGTGTAGCAGAACTTTTTAGCTACTTTGGGACCACTTACTATATTGAGATTTTTGTCTGTGAGTTTAATTTTTTAAAATAAAAATGTGCTTTGAAATATATTGATAAATTCAAAGAGACCAGTTTAAAAGTATTTGAAATCGAAATCTATTACAATTTAAATGTTGAGCTAAATTTCTTGTTCGCCTAAAGAAACTTATATTGCAAGTGGGACCAAACCGTTATTTCTTGATTGTTGGCTTCACTTGAAACATGAAAAAAAGTTGATGTTTCTCAGATCCGTCACAATGTTTTCTGAGCAAGCTGCTAGTTATTTTTCAGCTACAAATACCCTTTGCTCCTGAACACCCAGTAGTTCTATTTGAGAGTAGTCAATCAGAGCTATTGAGAGTTATCAATTGGTCTTAATCCAGAAAACTCTGCATTCTTAAAGTTAACTTTTTTATAGATTGTTCATTGTCAGTGTAATGGAGACTCTGGAGGTGTTTTCTCAGCATGCACTGTAGATTCTCCAATATTTTGCATATTTAGTTCCATCTCCTGTTCTTTAGAATGTTCTCCGATCCTCAGTTGTCTTTTCGTAGTATTACAAACACCTTTCCTTAGCTCTCTGACAACACACCATGCAAAATTAACAAACTTCAAGGGACTGGAAACAACAAGTTAAAATTCTAGGGCTTAATAAACACAATACAGACCTTTCACATGGCCTTTCAGGTTAGCTTACTGACAGTACTATACTTGGGTCTTTCTCACTGCCAAGAAATTGAGATTGTTAGCAGATGGTCCAGTATATTCTTCATTGTATCTTTTTCTTTATTATGAGGCCTAGGAAGCGTCAGAGGTCAAATTCTGCCTTGATTTTTATTCACCATATAAATCAACTGACTTCAGTGCGATTGCATGGGATGAAGGTTGATATGGCCCAGCACATCCAGAGCTATCAGATTTTTAATTTCCACTTAAATACACCTCTGCCCCAATATAACATGGTCCCCGGGAGCCAAAAAATCTTACCACGTTATAGGTGAAACCGTGTTATATTGGAGTAATGGTGGAGTAGCAGCAGCAAGGCTCCGACGATGATTTAAAGGGCCCAGGGCTTCCCACAGCAGCCAGACCTCCGAGCCCTTTAAAGTGCCACCCGAGTCCCGCTGCCAGAGCCCCAGGGTAGCAGCGGCAGGGCTCCAATGGTGATTTAAAGAGCCTGGGGCTCCTGCCACTGTGTGACATCCTGGGCCCTTTAAATCTCCACCCAAGCACCACTGCGGGAAATAACACGGTAAAGCAGCCCCTCCCCCCAGAGCGTGAATTCGTGTTATATCAGGTTGCATTATATCTGGGTAGAGGTGTATTTGCTCAGGTTGTATAGAAGGTAATTAAAAAAACAAAAACACGCCGCTACGTTGAGTTAAAGAGCATGCATTATAAATAACCTTGATAGGTGAATTCTGCATGCATACCACAGAAAAATGGTTGGAGAATTTTATATATTGCAATTAAGTTTGGCCACAGAGCTATCCCACAGTGTGGATGTGCATAAATTGATGTACTGAGTGTTGTGCTGTTAATTTGAATATGAATGACAGAACTTTAATGCTGTGTTAAAACTGTTCACATTAGAATCATTTAATTGTGGCTGAATTTATTCCTTGTGTTAATTTGTATTTGAACATTCAGCATTTTTTGCCCCATGAGAACATTACAAATACACTAAATACTAATTCATCCAAAGTATAGCATTTCATATTTATAACTTTTATTTTAATTTTTGTTCATTCTTGCAAGATACTAATTGTAGTATTGTCCTGCTATACTAAAGGTGCTTATTTGTGGGTAGTGCATGTCTTATTATTTAGATCATATTGCATGTTATTGATGCATGTTTGAAATTTGTTGTGTCCTTCAAGGCATGATAGGTGGCTATCCGCCAGTGCTGCCACCTTTGCAGGGCCCAGTTGATGGCATTGTTAGCATGAGCAGCATGCAGCCACTTCACCCTGGGGTGCCCCCACCCCACCAACTTCCGCCAGGTATGCCAGGCATCCCAGGCATCCCACCACCGGGTAAGAATGTCCACATTCACTCATTATTTCATTCTTCATGTTCTCACAGTTTAACCAGTTGTTACAGAAGTTATCTGAAGCTTGTTTGTTTATAACTTAACTGCTTGACTGTTGCTGAATGTTCCAGGTATGTCTAACTGTAACATATGTGCCATGCTGCGGGATATACCTGGTATATCCCAATTGTCCATTGAGCTTAATGGAATGTTAATAAATATTGGCAGAACAACATATATAGGGAACAAGCAACAAAAGATTTACCTGATGAAATATGACTAGTCAGAATCATGTTATTTGGGCATGTTTATCAGTAGCTTCAGACTGTGAAAGCAGCTTAGTTCTTATCCTTGTATTTCAATAGAACGTACAATATTTTTTTACTAGGGCATAGGTGGGATTTCTTGTTGCCAGTGCCTGGTGGAAATCCTTTGTATCTGTGCGTTGTTATTTTTTTTAATTATATTCAAAGTCAGTTTAAATCCACACAACTGACTAAATATCTCTATGTATTAGCAGTAGGTCAGATAATCAATTACATATACATACGATAAGATTAGAAATTGTCGTTGTTTATTCACCAAATATAAAAGTGGAAGGCAATCCTCACCCTTACTTTGCAATCTATAAAATGACCAGTCACAGAGCTAATTATAAAATTGTAAGCAATCTTACAAGTTAATATTAAATAGCCTTCAGTGCTAGTGAGTCAACAATACATTATGTCCCAGAACTAGTAAGAACATTCATTTGAAGTACGTGTTGGTGAAGGGAATCAATCACAGTCAAAATCTTCATTGACAAAGAACAGCATTTTTCCCCATTTGTCTTTATTTTCACGTTTAAAATTTAAATCTCTGAGCAGAGCAAAAGATGAATGGTAATATTTTAGGAAAGCGGGGGAAATGCAATGTATAGATAGTGCTGTTCTCATTTATGTTCTGGGACTGCTGGCCACTACCCTCTTTTATCCTCTTTACTACTGCTTCTTTCCCCGTTTGCTCCCCGCAACATACTCCAATGCTGCCATTTAAAATGTTGCACACGTTCAGCAGTTAAGCTGTTAATCTATATCTTGTATAAGGTATCTTGTTTGCCTTTTATTTTCCATTTGCAACTACAGTAGATGTTTACCTGAAGTCCTATTAACATGGTTATGTAATTGAATGTAAGTGGTTTAAAGAAAAACTCAGTCAGTATTAGATATGCAACCTGCATCCTAAACTGGTGTACAAGATTCACATTAACTTCATAACATTAATGGGTTCAGTACCATAGTTTGTTGATAGACTGCAAGATACAGCTGCATCTCCCGCTCACCAAGTCAGTGAAATTTAAGAGCTGATGGTAGTAGTATAAAGGTTTGGTGGTGCTGCACTGTGCCAGGTTGCTGTGTCCCTTAAGAGGTCAGTTGTTCGTTATCACAACTGGAGAAATGAGCATTATAGGTTCAGAATTTTAGAACTGAGAAGGTAGAGATTCAAGGAAGAAATAATAGAGCTAGGACTGAAGGATCCTCAGAATCTCATCTGGAACAGTGGAGAGTGAGGGTGGGGCCATTCTTAGGTGCTGGAAGAGGAGAGGTTTCTTCCATTTCCACCCCCCAAAATTCCCTAACATATCACACTGTTTGCATTAGAAGAATTCTTACCTGTTACTCGATTTTTGTTACTGAAAATACATTTGAAACAGGGATGTCATGAGTTTGAAAATTAGCTCAATTTCTGCTTAAGAATAAATGCCAATGAAAAATTGCTGTGGCACATGTGTTAAAATCAACTTCAATCACTGATGTAGAACACTGCATGCAGATTACATCTGGTAAAATATATGCATACATTTTCAACTAGAAAATTAATTATATTTGATTATGACAAGATGAAGCTGTGACACAAATAGAAAGAACTGCATCAAGAGCAACTTTCATTAATCTGTTCAGGCCCAGTCATCTTCATGTAAAATGTCACGAACCAGATAGCTCTCAGTTAAGTTTGTAAATTCATCTTTGAGTGTGACTTACCTGGTCTGTTTCCTGGTGCACTTCATGTAATAGGGAAAACGTGTAAAATATTTATCCAAATAATCGGAAATGCTTTATCATATGTAATTTCCGAAGTTGAAAAATAAGTGGCTAACATTAATCTGTTTTACTCTTAAGACTATGTAAACTAATCTTATCACTTCAGTGTTAAGCAATGTTAAATTGCTTTTTTTATTAGAAGATTAATATAGTACAGTAGCATCAAAAAGAAGGAATTGCATGGTTTTGCTGCTGCTTGAACACATTTTATAATGTTGAATGTAGGGGAAATGTTGGATGTCACTGAATGGAACAAATCTATATTTCTTTTTTCTTTTAATTATTAAAAAAGGGATGGGATGATTGCTTTCAAATAAGAGATGTATAGTTTGAATGATGAGATTTTGCAACTGGCAAAATGGAAACCAGAATAGAATCTCTTTTAAATTTTTTTTTTTTTTGAAAAGCATGGGGTGGGGTGGGGAAAGAGAGTTTTAAACTGAGCAGTCTGCATCTCAGAATCATGCCTTTTTTAAATCTAGAAACTTTCTTTTAAAAGCAGTGTTGTATCATTATCGTGAATAAAATTAATTTCAATAGTAAAGATATGATATTCAGTTAGATAATGATGCCAGATCTTTATAAAAGACAAAATGGCATTGGTCACTGAGATGAAATAAGACTAATTTTGTTTATATTTTAAAATGTAGGTGTTATGGGCCAAAGCGTTTCTTCCATGGTAGGCACTCCGGCACCAGGAGGAAGTCCCTTTGGACAGCCGGTAAGTAGTTCACATTCTTTATGAAACTTTAAAAGTCATATTTCATTATATTCTGGGTTAATATTGAACCAGTGTCTCCACAGTGTGCTAGTGAGTGCTATGATGCAGTTTGTCTTTCAAATGAGATGTAAAATCAGGGCATTTCTGACCACTTATGGTCATTGAAGATCCCATAGGCAGAGTATTTGTTTTTCTTGGCCAGATTCTAACTTGGTTAATTTAATTCTACCCAACAAAGTGCCCTCTGCAATTTAAATTAGGTAGTATTCTTTTTTTCCTGTCCTAATTGTTGAGTCATTTTTGTGCACTGTGTAATTGCTGATAACCTATATTTTTTCTTATTTGTTTGTGGGAAGATTCCTTCCTCTGTTTCCAAACCATCAATAAACAGGCTGCACCTCCTTTATTTCTCCAAAAACTCGTAAAACCAATAGACAGTATCTGGTTCTTGAACAGTCAAGTCAGATTCTATTGATGATCAAATGTTCCTTCTCATTGATTAGTATAAGCCAATTGTTTGTTGGCCATCCAAATCATTAGACTAATTCTAACATTTTAGAGGGGAAATTATTTTGGACTTCTAGAATTATTTTGTATCTGTGAACCAGTCAGAAGGTAGTAAAGTGCATATGCAACCTGATTGGTTAACATTGTTCCAGAACTCAGTATTGTTGACCTTTTAAGGAGATAAATAATGAAAACTTACTGTCATATGGATTTTAACCAATCATGAACTAGGATTTTCTTACGCGTAATAGTGATTCTTGTGTGATGATGATTGTTGTTTATATTATGGAAGTGCTCAGGGTCCCCAAAGAGGATCAGGCCCCCGTTGTGTGGTACAGCTATATAAGATGATATAGATTTTGCTCCTAAGCTTACCATCTAGTTTAAGAAAACAAATACTAGAAATTGCCTAACTCTGACAGTCCCTGTACCTGTGCACCTCATTGAAAAAACAGGGATCCTTGTTTTGTGGAGGTTTCACCTGAAAATCTTTTTCTATTTTATACATTGAGTTGCCTGTGCCTAAGTCTCAACTGGTATTCATTCTGATGCTGAATTAAGAGACTAGCCTCTTGCACATCTTGTGGGGGATGTGGTTATCTGAGTATTTCTTGGCATTCTTTGGAAACCATAGAAATGCCACCCTTTGGTAGGTGTGGGGTTAAAACAGGAAAGTCTTCACATGGCCTTTTACCTGGCTGTGTTTTTACATGGAGATCTGTGCAGCTGAACAAAAAAAGTGCTCACTGTCCTATCATTTGTCATTTCAGATGGGATTGCTTGGGCCACCTGGCCAGCAGGCACCACCTCCATACCCTGGTCAGAGCCAAGCAAGTCAGCAGGTTATACAGCAGCCCACAACTCCAATGTTTGTCTCCCCTCCACCAAAGACACAGAGGCTTCTTCATTCTGACGCCTACCTGAAATATATTGAGGGGCTTAGTGCTGAATCAAATAGTATTAGCAAGTGGGACCAGACCCTTTCAGGTAAGGCTTCTACACTAAAGTAAGACATTGGGAGACAGAACACATTTTTTATTGTTTTTTATCTGGTTACCACAGTCCTGTCTTGGTAACCAGTTATAAAAGCAATCGTAGATTAAAAAGGATATTTGTTGACACTTTAAGAGTGCAGCAGGAAATACTCAGCTGAAATAAACACAAAACTTATTTGTCCATGCTACTTCCATTAAAGTTAATGGCAGTCAGATGACTATATTCACACTCAGCATCCTTAAAATATAGCTTGAAATTACTGTTTTGGCTCCTGTAATAACAAGATGACAGTGTCCCTTTAAGGATGCACTGTTGACTGCAGAAATATTAATTGACTGTCCATTGAGATAAAGCATGAAAGAAAATTCAGCATTGCTGCTTACGTTAAACGCAGCAAAAGCAGGCAATAAAGTTTTTTGCTAATTCCAGGTGCCATTGTGAAATGCTGCAACGTCTTGTTTTAACAAGAATTTAAAGAGTTTCTTTATGTGTAATTTACATTTAAAAAAATTAGATGTTGCTGCAATGCTCAAGATTTCGTAAATATTTTATTTGAGATAATGTGGTGTTTGTGGAGGATGAAGTATTGATTTAAGGCCCTGATCCTGGAAATTGGATCTGCACAGGCCTGACTTCTGCAGCCATGCAGATCTTTATCATTGAAGTAAGTGTGAATCTCCCCACACAGATCTAGTGGCAGGATCTGAACCTGAAATTGCTACCAATGGATTGTTGTATACTGATCGTCGAATTGTGGATCTAACTGAGAACTTATTAAAAACCTAAAATTTAGATTAATTTTTAATTAAATTAAAAGGATTCTACCTGATCAGAATGTTTCTGCTATAGTAAATTAGCAGCATTTAAAGTACAGATCTTTTTGCGTATTCACTGGATATTAGTGCAGGGGATGGCAATGTCAGATTCTTCATGCAGCTTCCAAATTGCCTGTTTTGTCTTTGTAACATGAGCAATTGCTTGATATTGACTGAGGAGATTATTATGATTATCTTAGTGTAGTTGATCTATGAATCACAAATCAAATATGATCTATAGAGTCAGTGATTAAGGCAGTTGTTTTTGCCATCAAGTCTCCAAAGGCTTTCAAATGTGTAACAGTTTAATAAATGTTTACTATAAAAACAAGTTTAGTATAACAAAGTTTTGGAATAAAAATATTAGCATACAAGTTTAATACAATATTTATTCAACTAATTCAGTCCCAGCAACAGAGCACAAGTGTATCCCTCTCTATTTCTCCAGCGTTATTTTACATTTTAAAATAGGTAAAGAAGGCTTGTACAGAACCAGAAAGTATTTTAATAAAACTATGGATCATTTAATAATAAAATACATGCATATAACCATAACAAAAATTAAGGATATAAGATGAGCATACCAAAACTCAGTAAACTAATTCCTTTATTTTAAAAGTGTAAGAAAGAATAAATTTAAATGTTCTGTATATTCTTGAGGGACTGGAGATGCGGGGGTGGGGGGAAAGGAAAGACGTATAGGAGTATTGTATTCCATGTTATTCCAATATGATGAGAAATCTTGGAGGGGAGGCAGGCAAACCAGTTTAAAAAGAGGCACGAGGTAATTAGGCTGTTCTTTAATTTTTTAGCACGAAGACGTGATGTACATCTATCCAAAGAACAAGAGAGCCGTCTTCCTTCACACTGGTTGAAAAGTAAAGGGGCCCATACCACAATGGCAGATGCACTGTGGCGTCTTCGAGACTTGATGCTACGAGACACCCTTAATATCCGTCAAGCATACAATATAGAAAATGTTTAATCACATACATTGCTTTCTTCTTTAATACCAACATATAAAGAGTTTTGTGGAACAATAGCTGTTTTAGTCAATGGCTGGGGAGAGATAACCAACAATAATTTTTATTGCATTTTGCTGTACATTGCAAGACCATTTTTATATAAGGACACTTTTAATAAGCATCTTTCACTTTGTTATATTAAGTTGACTTTATCAAATACACAAACTTTTGCATATGTTCCCTTTGTTTAAAAGGCAATTTCATATTTGATTATAAGTGTAGTCAAGGTTTCATCTTTCTTGTACTTATTATTGAGAATCTAATGCCATCAGTTTTTTGTATAAAAAAGAGAAAAATGCAAAACAAATAAGTGTTTACAAATTAGTTTGAAAAATACAATGGAATGTGAAATTAGTCATAGTTTACCTCATAGAAGAATGTGTGTACATGTGCTTGTGTGTGTTAACCACTTCCAGCAGAAATACCAGTTGGATGTGAACTGAAAGGCTTTATGTAAATAAAGGTAAAAGGTGCGTCAACATTAGCAACAATTGGATCTGTGATTAACCACCAGCGCAGCTTCACTGGTTGTAGCCACAGTGGAAGTACTAGTGTAGAAAGAACACAGATGTGCTTACTGCTGTGTTGTCCAACTGTGTCCAATTATTTGATGGTGTCAGCAAGGGCCATTGAGATCCCAGATCAGTAACAGAATACATGTACAAACTGAACCACAAATAAATGCATTGGAAAGGTGAAATGCTTTATCTGCCAAGACCTGCATTCAAGGTTCTGTGACATCACTTACACGTATAGCAGAGTAGGGAGCTGCATTCCTTGCATGGGTTTAGGTTCATTAATATTTGCTAGAGAAATGCAGAACTTTGACTTAATTTAGGTCTTGGAAGGTAAATAAAAGTGGGGGAAAGACTGCAGCTGATTAATTTTAAAATCATTTTAAAATCTATATATGTTCTGTTAATGATTTGGTACAGTAAGAGATTTTTGTATCTTTTTTTTACGTGTTTCAGTTCACTATAATGAAAGTATTGTACTATAGCTGGAGAGAAATTTAACACATCATTCTAGCTTTAAAATAAAATTACTACAGCGTGTGTAAAATCAACACAGTGTATACCAGGGTTTATAGGTAGGAGAAAATAGATTGCTCGCATTGCAACTTTTTTCTTCCTAATCACTAGGTACATATGGTGTGTTCTATCCACATTTCAGGGCTGTGACTTCCTTCTGTTCAGAATTTGCCAGACAGTTAAAAACAAATTAACAAACAAGCTTTTTGACTGCAAAGTTGTTTATCAGAGCCAAATACTTTTATGATACTTTAATTTTTTTAAATGATTTTGATATGCAGCAAACAAAAAAAAATGGGAAAGCAAAATTACTTACAAATCTTCTACTAGGGTGATCAGTGAAACATATATCCAAAAGAACCAATCTGCTGATATTTTCTCATCTAACAGAGTGAAATATTCATCATGTGGAAATGTATTTTAAAAAGCACTGGAATAGAAAAGTCTTCCTTGAGCACAATGTGCATATTTTCACTTTAAAATAGTCAACATTTTGGTGCCTAGTTCAGTGACGTGCTTTGTAGTGATGAGGAAAATGTGATATGCAAGTATAAATTGTGATTGATCTTACACTATTTGTTAAATTTTTCAGTGATTACAGGAAACATTCTTTCGTATTTTCTGGTAGTCATTTAAAGATCCAGTTCTTCAGATGTGATACTAATATGAAGGAAGGGGAAACTATGGAGCGAGAGAGAAGTGATTTGTAAATTTGAGCCCTGCCAGTAATAGGACTACGGCACATATACTTTTTATTTAATTTAATGCCATTTGTAAACAACCAACTCTAAATTTAAATTTAATATAAAACATTTTGCAAATATATTAAACCTCCACAATGTATAGTATCATTTTAATGTACATTTAAATGACCATAATCTTTGCAGATTTTAGCAACAAAAACAGGACATTGAGCTGAATCAGATAGGCAGCAAGTCCTAATTTTGAGTATTTAGAACCATCATGAACTGTATCACTACAATCAGATTCTCTTATTGCTAGACATTAACAAAATTACACCAAAGAGCCTGGATTTAATTTTAGTTAAGTTATTTTTTATTTATTTTTACTTTTTCTTTTGGGCACTGGATGGGACTCCCTTTGGAATCTATAAATCTCAGATCTTGTCAGAAAGGTCAGTGCTGAACAACCTGCAGCACTGCCTCTTTCCCACTGTAGGGAGACTTCGCCGCTCCTCCTAGCCCAGGAGCAAGAGATTGGAACTGTAAACCAAATCCTGGGTCTCCTGCATGGCAGTGCAGAGCACTACCATGAGGCCACTGGGCTGGCCCTAATCAGTTATATTAAACTTTTTATTTATTTCAAAATCATGTCTCTGTATATTGCAGGCATTTCAGTGGAGAATGCAGTAAAATTTAGGATTTACAGTTTGATGGCTACAATCTAGAATTATTTTCTAACTCTAAATGGTTAAAAAGACATGCCTCTCTTTGGGAGTATTTGAACCCATAATTTGTATTTCACCATGATTTACTGTATTGGCATAAATGAAATTTTCATATTAAAAAAAAGGATGCATAGGAAATGGTTGGCTTCTGTGAGAGTAAAAAATAGATTAATTTAGAATCTGTATTTTAGTAAACTACCTGGAGGCCGTTAATTGTTCATTTTCTCTTCCCCAGTCCTCCCCCCTAATCCCTCCCTTTCCTTCAAGAGAAAACTTAACTGTTCGTGTAAAAATTTTAAAGTTGGTGTTGGTGACTTTTCAGCATATGTTTTCGGACCTGGTTAATCCATGTTTGGTTTTTCCTTACATCTTTGTACCCAAAAAGTTAGTGATAACCAGGCTTATAAAATGTATGTACCATCAATTTGTTTGAGGCTTTTTAATTTGAATAAAAATAGTTTGCAAAATGATCTGGATTAACCAGGTTTGATTGTCCCATGAAGACTTTTGTTAAAATTTTATTTCAAGCAGCTCTGACTGTTGCAAATCCAGATTTTATCAAGACTTTGGGGGAGAAGGTGTGTAGTTTTTTTGTTTTAAGAATCAGTAGAAAAGAGCATGCAGATTGTCCTCTACACAGTAGGAAAGCCCTGGGCTGTACTGCCAAGGACAGTGGTGCTGAACGATACAGATCCAATATTGAGCCGTGTCGGATATGAGCTTTAGATCAGCAAGAACTGAAGAGCTGTCACCAAAAGAAGCAAACCAGTGGTGATTGGCATGGTAGGATTTAAACCAACCCAGGCTGTCATAGGACAAACTGGCAGTATAAAAAAAAAAAACCCCCACAATTCCAATATTTGTGTGTGCATTCATAATGAGAATGAAGAGCAGGCATCTAATTAGATCCTAGAAGTAGGCCCGATTCAGGACTGCTTCTTATATATTTGGGAATTAAACCAAATTAGAATACTAATGGTGAAAAAAGCACAGTCTGTCTGTAGACCTGATATTCACAGATATTTACCTAACATTTGAAATTGCAATTAAAAATGAGGATGGAAATGTTTTCTAGTTTTATTTAAAAAAAAATACAGGGGCTCCTATCTAAGGATCTAAGTGTCTGGCATAAATTGGAAACACAAATCATGTCAAATAGCCAGCAGAACACACAATGTGATGTTTTTAAGTAACTGAATTAACAAAAGTTAATGGTTCTCAAGAGAGGAAACATTTCTTCTCAAGAAACATCATGTCCGTCAACTTTTTAAATGGCTCTTCACAGCAAAGTACCACAGGGGCCTGTACAATCCATTTGAGCAGGAAGTTTCCCAAACTTCAGACTGCTTCTGCTTGAAAACTCAGTTCTTATATTCCTATTACTTATGCTATTTGCCATCAAGTCTAATTTAGATCTTAATGATACAGTGGAGCAAAATTACTGCTGACATTAGTGGGCCCAGATGAACTGTGGAGCTGTGGCTGCTTCAACCAGTGCTGAATTTGATTCACTGTCTCATTATTAAAGCAGAGCTGGCAGCACTACCTACAGTTAAGATTGCCCAGCACTTTTGCAAGACCCTGTTTTCAGTTACTGTTACGTGCCTAAGTGCTCTGCAGGGACGACACACACACACACAGTGAGTGATATGGCTTTTAATGAAGGTAAAGAAAACACACCCGCAACGGGAACTCTGCACGTTGCTAACTCAAAGCGGGGAACGAGTCCAAGGCAGCAAAACAAATTCTAATAAATATAACCTTATGCTAATAGCATGTAAAACAACTCATACATAGGCATGTGGGAGCTTTCCCTCAACTGGACTATCTCTTATGGAAAAGGGCCAGGATTTTCCAAACACGCCGGGCTTCCCAGGCTAAGCGGTTCTAACCGGCTACAAACAGCATCTGCTAGTACACAGCACCCTTTAGTAACCTGTCCTTGAGAAGGCGAACAGCCTTAGCTAAACCACCGTGACAAAATCTTCCGCAGTCCCTTACAGTTACTTTGTCAAGACTTTTTGCTTATTGCGCATATAAAGATCGTTCCAAGGGTGCAGTCACACATCAGGCTCCTTCAAGGCTTTTTCTTCAAGGTAGTGGACTACTCCACAGAATGCATGAAAGATCAAATGAGGGTTTCGGGACAGGTAATCAACTCTTTAAAATGGTGGTCAGCTCAGATCAGCGTCCACTAGGTCATGCTGATGAGTTTTCTAGATCATTTGATGCTCACAATGCCAGCCTGGAAGGCTGATAAGCATACTTGGGGTCCCAAACAGCTCAAGGCATCTGGAACCCAGAGGAAAGGACCTACAGCATAAGCCTGCCAGAACTAAGACCAGTCAAGCTGGTGCTACGACGGTTTCAGTCCAGCCTAGAAGGAAACTTAAGTCCTGATTCAGGATCTATAACATGACCACGGTTGATTATGTGAACAACCTCGGGAGGAACAAGCCCCATTTTTTGGACCTGATAGAGATGAAATTAGGACTACTGCTACAGCTCCTAAACAGACAGGTCATCCTCTCACAAGGTCCTGTTCTTCAGTCATCCAAACTAGCTGCACCTAATAGCCTTGTTATTGAAAGGGAAGCACTAAGGCTTGTCCTCCAAAGTCATCAGGACAGTTCAAGAAGAGTGGTGACCTTAAAAGCATGCCCCTTTATCTGGACCAAGTTCTGAGACTGGTGCAGGATCACGAAGCTAATCCTAGGAAACCAGGAACTCTGGCTATTTTGGATTTTTCTCTATGAAAACTTTGACAAAGGTTTCCTCCAAACTAGTATCATTGCATCTCAGGTGTCTGCCATTAGTAGTGTGGTGTTTGCAAGATCCATGGGTTCTCTGGCAGAGAACCCCCAGGTAGCCAGATTCCTTAGGGCAGTCCGATTAGCCAACCGGTGATCAGGCCTCGTTCCCAAATGGGTCCTGCCACTTGTACTAAGAGCCATGACAAACCACTGGTGTAAGTGTCAGCATTTTATTTGTCCATCAAGACTGGCTTTCTGATAGAATATCATGTCCTCCAGGCAAGTATTGGAGCTGGCAGCGCTTTCTGGGCAGGAGACTTACTGCATGTTTCATGAAGACAAGGTGGTGCTCAGACCTCTGGAATTATTTGTCCCAAAGGTGAACTCTTCCTTCCATGCTTCCAAATAAGTGATTCTCTCTTCATTTTGTCCAATGCCACAGCACCCCACTGAGGAAAGGTGAGACAGATGTTAGAAGACTTTCAAAAGTCTATCTCAAATATACAGGGTTTATGCAGAGTTTGGGTGCCGTGTTTGTATCCTTCCACCTGAAATGCCAAGGACTCAGAGCCTCCAAGTCCTCTATTGCTAGGTGAATTAGATCAGTGGCTCTCACCCTTTCCAGACTGCTGTACCCCTTATAGGAGTCTTATTTGTCTCGTGTCTCCCCAAGTTTCACCTCACTTAAAAACTATTTGCTTACAAAATCAGACATAAAAATACAAAAGTATCATGGCACACAGTTACTGAAAAATTGCTTCCTTTCTTATTTTTACCATATAGTTATAAAATAAATCAAGTGGAGTATAAATACTATACTTATATTTCATCATATAGTATGTAGAGCAGTATAAACGTCATTGTCTATACGAAATTTTAGTTTGTATTGATTTTGCTTGTGCTTTTCATGTAGCATGTTGTAAACCTAGGCAAATAACTAGATGAGTTGATGTACCTCCTGGAAGACCTCTTCGTACCCCAAGGGAACATATGCCCCTGTTTGAGAACCACTGGATTAGATTATGTATTGTGGAAGGATACAAGGCAGGTCAGGACACACTCCCTGCACTCTTTGGTGACATTGTGTGCAAAAAGAGCTCATGAATGCACAGCAGAAATTTGTAAGGTGGCCATATAGTCAACTGCTACCATTGTTAGCAAGCTTTACAAGGTGGACTTCCAGTTCTATGCAGTGGTGACCTGAGCAGAAAGGTGCTGGAAGTGATGGCTTAGAAATTTTTCCCTTTGAGCAAATGCATACGCGGGGAGAGGATACTGTTGTTCTTTTCTTCTGACCTTCTCTATGCCCTCCTGTAACGGCCTTGGCCGCGGCTCAGCTCCGGGTCGCAGGGGCTGAGCGAATGAAGTCTGTAGTCCAAGCCCTTAGGTAGGGCGGGGACAGCGAACAAAGAGGCGGTCTAGGGGCTCCAGCCCTTTGGGGTGGGGACAGCGAACAAACAGGCGGTCTAGGGGCTCCGGCCCTCTGGGGCGGGGCAGAGCAACAGGCGGTCTAGAGGCTCCGGCCCTTTGGGGCGGGGCAGAGCAAGGGACAATTGGAGGCGATCAAGTTCAGTAAAGGAAGGGGGGAGTCTGCCACCCTTAAGGGGTGGCAGGGGGAACGCAGGCCCTCCCACTCCACTGCGTTCCAGCCTGGGGCCCTAGTAGCGGCTGTCGCCGCTAAGGCAGTCAGTGGGGATCCCGGCCCGAAACACACTGACCGGGTGAGCGGCAGGGTTCCCACCGAAACACACCGAGCAGAGGGTCAGTGGGGATCCTGGCCGATGCACACGACCATCAGCTCGGGGCCTTCTGCGGCCTGACTGTCGTCAGCCGCCCCCGGGCTGCTTCCAACCTCCCCCTCCCTGGGTACCTGCCCTTCGCCAGCGTCATCCAGGGGTTCCCAGATCATCGGTTCCTCCGCTGGCTCGGCAGGGGGTCCAGTCCAGTCCTCGGGGTACCGGCGGTCCAGTCCAGTCCTCAGCATCCTGGGGTTCAGGCGGTCTGGTCCGGTCCAGTCCTCAGGGTACCGCGGTCCAGGCGGTCCGGTCCAGTCCTCCGCAGGGCAAGCGTCCGAAGGCGCGGCCCGCTGCTCTGGGTGCTGGCCCCAGGGGAGGTCAGGCCAGGACCCCTCCGGATACCGAGCAAGGGGTAAGCCAGGCCCAGCGGGAGCTCAGGCACCCACATCTGCCTTCTCCAGCAACCTCCTCCTAACTGAGGGCTGGGACCGGGTTTTTATACTTCCTGTCCCACTCCCTGACTTCCTGGGGGCGGGAACAGGCCGAGGGGGCCTTGCACTTCCGGTCCTGCCCCTTGACTTCCTGGGGGCGGGGATAGGTGGCCGGGCCTCTGCCCGGG
>NC_133784.1:25431785-25483796 GCF_003597395.2 Chelonoidis abingdonii | reverse complement strand
GGGGGGGAGGGGGCGACTGAGATCAGATGAGGAGTCCATCTCTATGGGTATGTATGTGAAGACAGACTGGCTGAGCGGGAAGACTGGGAACAGGCACAGATTGGGGATAGGTGAGGAATCCAGATGAGGGAAGACTGAGACTGGAACTATGATGAGGGGTATAGGAAGTCAAGGATAGAGGCCAAAGACAAGTGTCTCTTATCCCTAGGTCATACTCTCCTCCAGAACCTTCAATGGAACTCAAGATTCCTGAGTCCCTCTGTTCCTTGGCAGTCAGCAAATATCTGTGAAACCCACTGGCAAAGTGTGTGTCTCATCCCCCCTCCAGTGCTGATCCACCTAGGGAATGATGACCTACTATTGATATCAGTAGTTCAAGTGGCAGAGGTCTGTGCTGAGAATCTTAAGGCTCCAACCCTGCTGATGACCTGTTTAAAGTGTCTGGATCCCTTCTCATTAGTTCAAAGGCGTGTAGTTAGTGAAATGAGGCGGGACTGCAAGAACAGAAAGGAGGGTCCCATGGTTAAGGTATTTGAATGCCACTGTGAGAACTGGACTCTGTCCCAGCCTCCATCAGAGTTCCTGTGTGATGCTAGGCAAGTCCTTTAGAACAAACTTTTCATAGCTGGCCAGTAATTGTGTTCTTGCTTTCTGCTTGCCCAACTTGAGACTCTGAAGTCTGATTTGCAGAAGTTCTGAGCACTCACACATGCAACTAAAGTCAGTGGGAGCTGTGCTTTGAACATATATTGCTATAAAGATGCTAACTACTCTGAAAAATCAGAATGCAGAGTTCTGAAATTGGGCAACCAAAGTTTATGGACACTTTTGATAATCTCTCTGTTTCAGTATCTCATTTATAAAAAGGGGATACTAATATGACCTGATCTCACATGGGAGTTATGAATATAAATTCATTAATACCTGTGAAGCACTCAGATACCATAGTGAAGACTACCATAGAAAAGTGAATTAAGAAATTAACAACTCTGTCATCAGTGTTGGGTTTGAGTAGGGTGCAATTAATATGAGATTAGGCCACATATTAAGCCATGTGAAGAAACAAAATATTGAATAATTGCTAATTCAGTGAGCATGCCTTCCTGTGCCCTAAATGATGCAGGGCTAGGTCATTGGTGGGGGGTGGGAAATAGTGTACACCAGCTCCTCACTTAAAAGTCATCCCGGTTAACATTGTTTTGTTGCTGGTCAATTAGGGTACATGCTCGTTTAAAGTTGTGCAGTGCTCCAACGTGGTTTGGCAGCCGCCTGCTTTGTCCAGTGCTTTCAAGAAGAGCAGCCCATTGCAGCTAGCTGGCGGGGGCTTGTAACCAGGGTGGACTGGCAGCCCCCCATCAGCTTCCCACTCCCCAAAGTTCCCTGTGCTGCAGCTGCCCAGCAGGCTATCAATCAGCAGTTCAGCTGTCCCTCTGCCTTGGAGCTGCTCCCAGAGACTCCTGCTTGCTGTGAAGGGGTGTGTGTGCTAATGTCAGGGTGTCCCCCTCTCCCCTATTTCTGCACCCCACTTACCCCTTCTCCATATAGAGAAGGGAAGAGACAGAGATGGGGAGCGACAGAGATAGCTTGGGGCAGCAGATGGTGTCTCAACTTCCTGATCCACTTAAAAAGACAATGCACTTAAGAGTGGGTCAGCATGCATTTCTCTCTCTCTCTCCCACAGAAGTGTGTGTCTGTTTCTGTCTGCTATGTTGTCTCCCCTCCCATGCTGTCTCCCCTCCCTCCTGTTCGTGCTGCCTTGATGAGAGGCTACATTAACAAGGTGTTAAGGCTTGAGAGCTCAGCCAAGTGCTAGTTCATCATTTAGCAGCAAGGCATTCCCTGTGAAATCTCTCTTCTACCCTCTAACTTCACCACCTCAACCAAGCTTCACAATCATCATAGCTGTGACCAGTATTAAACTGTTTGTTTAAAATGTATACTGTGTGTATATCTATATATTTTGTCTGGTTAAAAAAAATTCCCTGGATCCTACCCTCCCGCCCCCCCCTTTAACATTAATTCTTATGGGGAAATTGGATTCACTTAACATTGTTTCTCTTAAAGTTGCATTTTTCAGGAACATAACTACAATGTTAAGCAAGAAGTTACTGTAATTAAACACTATCATAATATATTTGCATGGAGAAGGGGCCAAATTTTATACAGGTAAAATTATGGCATTTTTCTAATTAAGTTCTTGACTTTGCAAACTTAAGTTAGAAGTTAACACAAACTGCCGCACACAACTTTGGCTTGGCACTGCAGTTTTAATAATCAATTCTAATTCAAAATATTGTATTACATGATAGGGTGATGTTCCTGCATTACTGAAATGCCTTTGTATATTGAAATTAAATGTCTTTAGCTCTGCTAGGCTTTAAGACCAAAAAGTTGTTTTAAACAGCTTCCTGTTGTTCTTAAGCAGTATTTTCCTTCTATAGAAATAGATCCAGGCATCAATTAAAAGAATTCAGAATTTGATATGATATTTCTGTTGCATGTCCCTCCACACTTAAGGATCTAAAATAACTTTTTCCCAAGACCATCTCTATGTATCTCACATTCATCTCCTTATCATCAACGTGGCTGCAGTTGGTGTAACAATACTTGTATTTAGTCAGGCCTATATGGACGGATGACTCTTCAAACACACTCCAAGTGTAGCAAGCTTATTTTTCTATAAATCTATACTATTGTATTGGGGGGAAGAGCAGTATGTTGGAAAGAAAACAAACCAGACAAGCAGTTTCTATCAATACAATCCAACCAACCAACTATGGAAATTGCTTATGTACCAAGATACACGTATATTCAATGTAAAATTTACCTACTTTTCTTCCGCTTAATCTGGTTGCAGAGGGAGTTGTCTCAACATGCATAGAAAAGAAACAGTAGTACTTTGTTTATTCAGTATTGTTCATTTAACAGAGCTTTCCACAAAACATTCTTCCCCCTTCTATTCAGAAAATATTACTGGAAAAGATTCTTAAGTGGGTGAAGAAAAAATACATTCTAAAAATACTTTGGAAAACCATGTTTCATAGACCAGGTGCTGAATCCATTACAGTCCAACTTGCAGAGATGTAGTCTTGCGAATGCATTTAACAGGAGTGACAATTCTCTAAACTATAATTCACAGGATTCAAGAGTTCAGGGTTTTTCTGTTCAAATGGTTCAGTGCAAAATTCATCTTTCTTCCATCCTCTGCTCATACTGTCTCTCTGACCGTTTCCTACGGTAAACATCATCTGCCATGAAGAGATTGATTGATTATTTGTCTGAGATTTTAGGAAGAGTCAATAAATCTACCAAGAACAAAATCCTAAATTTGAAGTTTGACGCTTAGAAGCTTTCAAAGCTAGTTTCTATTTGTAGATGCTGACAAGAATTTAAAAAGAGTCTAATCTACCCTATTTAAAAAATAAATTCTCACTTCCATCTTGCCCAGAATTGCTGTTTTATCCGACACAGAATATACATTTAAAAAAAAATTCTATACCTGAAATATGATGTATAGAGTTCCTTGGCTATGTACACAGTTCCATGGAGGCAACAATTTTTAAAAAAAAAGACAGCACACCAGTTTGAAGGCAGGGCCAGATTAAGGTATAGGTCTGTGCCCAGGTTCCTAGTTCCTGGAATATCACAAAAGCTTCCGAATCTCAGCTTTGTTTAAAAAAAAAAAAAAAAAAAAAACACACGCAACACTGTTTCTAGACTTGATGCTTGCAAAGACTGAAAATATAACCTGAGTGTGACTAACACACTGTCTACCTGCATGTGCTGACAGCCTGAAACAGCAGCTCAGCTGTGAACTACTCCACAGAATGAAGTGTTGACTCTGAAAACCCCTGTTCTAGTGGCCCTAGTGACACCACACCAGCAAAGGACTGTGAGAGGGGGGCTTTGATTGCCACTGCTCAATCACAGCTCTGCTGGAGTGATGTTAGCAAACCCCCCCACCTCCAGGTTTATGAAGGCTGAAGTCTCCCTCCTTTGGGTGGTAGTGCAGCCTGTCTCCCCCCAGTGGACGTCTTGTTTGGGTGGCACTTGCCACTTCAGAGGAAGCTTCCTGTCTATCCCCTATCCTATGCCACAGAATCCGTAAGGCTCCATGTTGGCTTAATATGGTCCTGTCTGAACTTCTAATTCATAATAAACATCCACGACCAGATGAGGTCCTGCAATGGAAAACAATGATTAATGATCCATTTTACCAGGTATGCCTGTTTTTTGGGAAAACAATCAGTTTGGGAACAAGTAAAACTGCAGAATTAAGTGAGCCAGCTCTGCCTTTAGTGCAGCATTGTTTAGGTATATGGCATTCCTGTTACATGGAGGAAAATAAACTAATCTGCTGAAATGCAAAGGATGTTTTCTAATTAACATGCTTTGCTTCATAACCTTGCCATACAGCAGTAGTGCCAGTGGAAGATTTACATGCAAAACAAACCAACCAACCCACTAAAAGCACCTACTGTGAGACATCGAACTGGGAAAAATATTCGTTTTCAGCTGTGGAAATGATATATTTAGGTGTTTGCAAATGTAGAAAACATCAGGATATATAAAAGTATTCCTGCATGTGAAGTGTGATGGATTGTTGCATCATACCAAAGAGCAACACTGAAATATTATGTAGTTCTTCTTTCTGAAATGCCCTATATACAAGTTTAATACGAGGCTTCTTTATTAAAAAAACAAAACAAAAAAACCTCCCTAATTCATTGCTTCCATAGAGTTTACTTGGGTAAATGGCAGCTTGCTGAGAGGAAGCCACTTTAATGCAACTCGTTAATCTTTCAGGTGTATAACAGCCAAATTAATGTTTTACCTTCATTGGACCCAGATTAAAAGTCTGACACTCAATATACTGGATTACTACCCTAATACTGACAAACTGTTTTGCTTGGATGGTTCTGATTCCACTGTTGACGGGGCATTAAATAAGGTGTCTTCAGTTGCTCTCAGGCTGAAACAGAACCTGCAATGGGAAGTCTTACAATATAAACTACAGAGCAACTAATTTTCAGATTTTAAAAAATGTAAGGGGTGTTTAAAGTTTAAGCATACTTTGTTAAACTGGATGCTGATTGCTTGTTACTTAAAATCTTAAATCGGATTTTTAAACCAACTGTAATGAAAGCTGCTGCTAAGTTAACAAAAATAGCACTAGTGTGCTCTAGCATGCCTATAGGAATTTAGTTCATGGGAGCTGTAGTTCATAGGTAAGAAAAATGATGAAGTGTACATCCTGGAATTGTAAAATATTTTGGATAGTAGGTCATCAATAACAGCAAGCAATTTAAGGCCCACTTCACTAGAGAAAAAGGTATTGGATCCAAGAGCGGAATATGTGCAACTTGACAATACTCTCCTGCCACTTACAAAATGTCTCTTCACCAAGCCTGACATTGATCATAAACCACTCCATGGCTCCCCCAAGGAGAAAGAAGAAAGGAAGGAATCTGTACATGCCAAAGTATTGCCTTCCAGGCACCAGCCGCAAGAAGTATCTTATTTTTCTCCTCCCCAGCATTTCAGGGATGACTAGAGGGTCTCCCATCCACCCCCAAACAACCTGAAAGAAAGAAGAGTTGTGGAGTCAAATAAAGTGTTTACAAGCCCAAACACAACCAACCACAGGGTGTTTCTAGTGCATCACTCACGGCGCACATGGGAGAAGGGAAAGGTTTGTCACTCAGTAAACAAGGACAGCTGGGTCTTTGCCACTATGCCATTCCCTCCCCCCGCGGAGCAGCTGAGCACAGGTGAGAGGAGGCAGGTCGGCTCTCCCCTCCTGCCTCTTCACAGCCGCGCTAGTTCCACTCACCCCTACTCCTGTCCACACACAACAGCCTCCAGCTTGAGCTAACACCGCAGCGGGCGAGCGAGCTGCAGTGCGGACTCAGCCAGTATCGAGGGAAGGGGAGGACGTGTTAGCACACTAGTGGGGGCAGGGCCGGGGGAGCTGGGGCCCTCGCCGCTCTGCAGAGAACAAACCTACAGGCCACTGTCCGAATTCCTGCTCGGGGGAGCCCCAGACCCTCCCCCAGCTTGCGTGGTGGTCTCGAGAGGCCCCAACTGTTACTCATATAACGGTCCCCAATCTCGATATGCCCTCCCCCACCCGGAAAGTCCGAGTGCAGCCAATAGGGGGAGGCGTCTCGCGAGCCCCATGAAAGACACAACCCACCTCTCGTCTCACTTCGAGCGCGGAAGGGCAAACGCGACGAGACAACGCAGCAGCAGCGGGCACGTGATCCATGTGTTTGGTTACCGCTTGCCTGATTGGTCAGAGCGGCTGGAAAGGGACGGGCCTAAGGAGCGCGGTTCGTGGAGGGGTTGTAGCCTGGGGCGGGGCCTGGCAGGTGATAGACAGCCGCAGCGGCTGTGCGTGGCTTCGTCTCGTGTTCTGTCGAGTCTGCTTCGGTCGCTGTGGGTGTGCGGGTTATCGCCCCGCCCCTTCCAGTGCTGCTATAGGTCACCGCCTGCGGCGGGGTGGGGGGCAGTGAGGGGTTGGTTTTTTTTCCTTTGCCGGTGGCTCTCAGGCGAGAGCCAGGAAGCTGGGCCCTGGCTGGGGTGTTGGCCCCTTGCCGATGGCTCACAGGAAGGGGTTTGGGGAGCGAGGCCTTGGGCTACCGTGTTGGTCTCTTGGCAGTGGCTCTCAGGCGAGAGCCAGGGTGCCAGGCTCTGAGTCAGGGCATTGGCCTCTGGCTGATCATTGTCAGGGGGCCCGGGCACTGCGCCTTGGGCTGGGGTGTCAGTCCCTTGCTGAAGGCTCTCAGACTTGGGGCCAGGGTGTGGATGCCTAAGAGGAGGTACTGCTCCCTTACTAGCATTCTTTGTGGTCAGGGGCCCTAGGCCAGGGTTTATCCCACTTGCTAATGCCTCTCACTCTCTGAGTAACTTTCTGTGTTGCTTATCTGTGTAACAGACCAGGAAAAAGAATGAGTACTTGTGGCACCTTAGAGATTAACAAATTGATTTGGGCATGAAGCTAAAACTCACTTCATCAGATGCATGGAGTGGAAAATACAGTAGGAAGATATATATCTATAGGTATATACAGAGAACATGAAAAGATGAGGGTTGCCTTACCAACTCTAACAAGATAAATCAATTAAAGTGGGATATTATCAGCAGGAGGAAAAATCACTTTTATAGTGGTAATTGGGATGGCCCATTTCAAACAGTTGACAAGTAGGTAGTAACAGTAGGGGGGGGAATTAGCATGTGGAAATAGTTTTTAGTTTGTGTATTGATCCATCCATTCCCAGTCTTTATTCGGGCCTAATTTGATGACTGTTGGCTACTACCGGCCCCCTCCTGTGATTTCAAGGCTGTGGTGAGAGAAGAGTTCACTGCACAGCCTTACATGGAGGTGTGACACTCAAGCTGAGGAATCAAATGGTACCTTCAAATAAGAAAATTTACACATACTTTTCCCTAGATTGAGGAACCCCAAAATATCAGCCTGGAGAAGTGAAACTGAATCAACCCTAAGAGATAGTACTGTGCAGCGAAGCAGCTTGCCAATGGATCAGTGATGCACAATGACAAATGGGCACAGAATGTTAAACCTGAAATCCTATCCTGAACAGGGGTATGTGTTTACCTCTGATACAGAGCTGATGGCTCTGCTCCTTTCTCCCATTTGGGCGATACCAATAAAATATTTTGTTTTGAAAGTAACTAGTTTACTTTCTGCAGTACACCTGTTCCAAGCTGCTAACTCCAAGCACATCTGAACAAGACTCTAATATTGAAAGCTGGCTTTCTGCTGCTATAAACCCCATCAAACAACAGAAAAGGTTAATGAGCTATCCATATCATGTTTAAATTTCTTTTGCGGCTCTGCTTGGCCACTGCCACTGGCACTGTGTTTCAGAGAAAGTTCATCTTTCCATGTGCAGTAGAAGGTGCAATTGCATTTGGCTAGCTTTCACAAGGAAACTGAGGCAAGAGGCCAGTTTTCATTTTCAGATGATCCAGTTAGTTCACGGGGGTTTTTGAGCAGCAGCTTAGTCTTGAGATAGAAGAATGAGATACACAAACCCCAGCAATCTTCCCTCTATCCCAACATTAGTTTGTTTTAATAGCAGTAACCCCATCGGGGGACAGCCACATTTTTTTCTTCAAGGTGGCCTGTCTGTAATCTTACTTTTGGGATATACTCTGCTGCCTGAGCTCCATGCCCTATATGTCAAGAGGGCTTTGAGTTTTTACATGAACTATTAAGAATTCAGAAGATTTTTTTTTAGCTTTTGGAGATCTGTGTAAAGGGAACGCCATTTTCATTCAGTGCCTGTGTAAATTGAGTAGATTATGAATTGAGTCCTGTTTTGCCTTAGCCCATGACAATAGCTAGGGTCATTCCAGGGCTAAAGTGGCATCAGTGGTCTGCCTCTACAGTACTTCCCTTTTTAGAAATCTTCAGAACTGATATGTGGAGTTCTGTTTGCACACGGGCGTCTAGATCTGGTACTTACTTAACAGGGCACTTCTACAATCGCTGTTCTGCAAAAATAGCATACATAATCCAGCCCCATTATAATAAATTAACCTAACATTGTACTTGGACCAAATATGTGCAATATATTATGGTCCAGCGTTAAAAGCTTGAGTGCACAACTGAACTATGTCAAGGGTGTAGTAAAACGTGGGTTTTTGTCTAATATTTTTCAGTTTAGGCATTTTTTTCAGTCCCAAAGGGTTTTAAAAAATATTTACAAGAGAGAGAAGCAGCATGTTGACTTGCAGGATCTTTCTTTATCCTGTTGAACCCTGAGGTGTATAAGGGTATCCATCAGTTTCTACCATTTATTTTGGTCTTGTGCTGGTCTGGCAGGAAGGGACTGTCCTCAATTTTTTTTCTGTCCAGGGCTGAGTATCTTATCTGTGCTTAAGTATGTAATTATTTGGGAAGAACTGTTTTACTTAATTCCAAAAGGAGACATAACTGCTTGCAAGACAGAAATGATTTAAATATTTCTAACTGTATTACAGAGGGCAAGGATTAACTTATTTTATTTTAATTAAAATGCAATTTAATGCTTTTAAGAAGTGTGGCTAATAATGGAATTATGAATGCTATTTCTAAAGAAATTTATTGGTAGCCTACTAAATATGCCATCATTCCATGTTTTTATCTCATCATGTAAACCAAAATAACCTGATCAAAATGTCCTGGGACAGTGTCAATGTGTGTGTGAAGTGTGTAATGATCGGTTGTTGAAAGACTCATAGGTAAGGCTGCGAGTCTGTCATGGAGTTCACGGAAGTCACAGATTCTGTGTGAAACAGTGGGAGAACTACAAGTTCTGTGCCGCCGTGCAGCCCCAGAGTCCACACGTGGCGGCTGTGTAGACGGGGCATGCTGGCCTGTAGAGACCACCCCCGCAGCCCCCTAACGGTGGCTCCTCTGCTGCCAGCGGGTGCGTCTGATCTCAGGGCCACCTGAGTAACAGCGGCGGTGGTCCCAGGCCAGCAGGACTGTCCCCCACTAGCAGCAGCGGCAACAGTTCCTGGCCACACACCCCCATCGATGAGCACCAGCGGATGCCCAAGAGTCCCCCCTTCTGAGCAGCAGTTGCACCCCTGGAGCCCCCCAGAATACCAAAAATGTAGTCAGAGGTGTATAGTACAAGTCATGGACAGGTCACTGGGCCCTGAATTTTTGTTTATTGACTATGACCTGTCCATGACTTTTACTAAAAATGCCCATGACTAAATTCTTAGCCTTACTCACAGGCCATGGAATTGAAGCAAAAAAACCCCTTCCCTTTAAAAATTGTTTTGGCTGCATCTATAATAGCACCAGTGGAGTTCTAGTGTACACAATGCTCCAGCAGCTTCCAGGTTTTTTTTTTTTCCTTCTCATTTTTAATTTTTTACACAGCTTTCAAATCTACTGACTTGTAAAAATAATGAAGGGGATGGAATATTGTCTACAGTAGAGCTCCCAGCAGTACAGCTGAACTGATGATAGCACTAACGGGCTTTTCTCTTAAGTTCCCTAATGTAGATAAGGCCATAGAAACGGAATATAGAGAAGATAGCATGCATCTACTTCATCTTCCCGTGTACGGGCAAAATTATTCTCTTTACTGCTTTCCTCTGGGGTCAGTCTAGTTGGAAATAACTCGGGCTACTGGATTCTCCCATTTCTTCTTTAAATAGTAACTGAGAAGAACGGAAGTCACATCCCCTGCCCCCCACGCTGCCACGCACACCAAAAACCCAAAACTACGCAGAACCCTGAGCACCGCTCCCGCAGAGCTGCAATAAACAATATTTAAATACCCTCCAGCTATATGGCCGAAATGCTTCATGGGAGCTTTAGTACTTGGCGCATCGGTTGCCTGTCCGGGGCCCTAGTGAAACGGTGGGAAGAACTACAAGTTCCGTGCCGCCGCGCAGCCCTGGTGTCCACACGTGGCGGCTGTGTAGGCGGGGCGTGCTGGCCTGTAGAGACCGCCCCCGCAGCCCCCGAACGCTGGCTACTCTGCAGAATCGAGGATTGGCCGCGTGGCCCGCCTCGCTCGGCTGCTCATTGGCTGGCAGCTCGGAGTTAGTTGCCGCGGTGCCCGAGCAGCAGAGGGCTGGCTCGGTGCTCGGTTTGCAGGGTAGCGGGAGCGGTGCATGGAAGCGAGCGCGCGGGGCTTCAGATCCTTCCCAGAGGGCTGCGGTTCTTCGGGCCTGCCTTAAGTTCCGCGCCTGCCGGGGAGACCATGGCCGCCGTCGGCTTCAAGGCTGCGGGCAGCGGCTTGTGGAAGGGCAATGGGGCTGGCTTGCAGCTGGCCGCCGCCGTCTTCTGCCAGAGCTGCAGCTCCGCCGCCAGCAGCGGCCCTGGCGAGGGCAGGCGGGCGGGCTGGGGCCAGCAAAGGGCTCAGCACCAGTCTGCGGGGCAATTCCCACCCCCAGTAGCCCCCGGCAGAGCCCGGAGAGCCGCGGAGCCCAGTCCGGCCGCAGCCGGCCCCCTGAGCAGCCAGCCCAGCCCTACCGAGGGCGCCGACACTAAGTCCTACCTATGGGCCAGATACCACGAGATGAAAAAACTGGTGTATGGTAAGAACCGGCTTCGGGCACTGGGCCTGCGGCTTCCTGCAGTACCTCGTACTGCTTCTCAGCTCCCGGGCCACGGTGCCCCCGGGTCCGGGCTGTGCCCTGCCTCCGGCTCAGGGAGGACGGGGAACCGCTAGAGACTGGTTTGCTGGTAGCACTTGAGCCACCCGTCAGACCCAACCCCGTCCCGGCTGTGCCTCAGGCAGCCGGTTCCCCCGCGGAGAAATTGCCCTGCGGTCAGTCTCCAAGCGTGCACCCCCGGGGCTGTGCGCCAGCAAACTCTTGCGCTTGCAGTCAGTCAGCAGGTGGGCAGGCTCTCAGCCCGGTGGGTCGCAGCACGGGCCCTGCACAGAGTGGTGGTCTGGATATGGCTTGTAATGCCCAAGCGGCTCTCTACACAAGCATCACCATAACGGGCACTAATAGCCAGCTTCCTTAATGGGTGGAGCATGCATCTGCCCCGGCAAAACTCAAGACTTGTAAATCGCCACTTAGTGTTGCCAGGACACTGGAACTTTTTGACTACCTGGTTGTTTACTGGTGGTGAATTATGACTCTGAATTTTGTTAGCGGGCAAGGCGATGTACAGAACTCCTTTTTGGGATACTTTCCATATCAAGATATTAGGCGTGGACAAACTTGTGTCACCAGTAGTTTTGTTGTGCCTGTTCTGTGGTTAAATACAGGACTTCGGTCTCCAAGGCTGTTAAACCAGCACCTTCCAGCATCTCTCTGCTAAATTTTCTTAAACAGTTTGGTAGGCAGTTCCTTACCCAACACAAAGTAAAGGAGGATATTCTCCTGTGGGTTTATTAGTCCCTGGAATGCCCTGAGTAAGCGACCTTGCAAGGCTAGGCACAGTCTGACTTTTCTTTTTCTACTGTGAAGTAGCTGTTTGTAAGGCTGTTATTGTTAGGAAGAAGAAGAAAGTGCTCCTGTTGTATAGTTATATTCATCTATGAAGACAGTGCTGCTGCTGTTTAGATTTGCTTGTTTTGTCATGAATGTTTTCCAAACAAAAAAAAATGTGATTACATTATGTAAGGTTCTATATGTTCCTTAGTGGGATGTGCAAAGGTGAGTACTGTGTGTCCACAAGAGACAATAGGAAGTATTAAGTATATGCTGTCAGAGTGGGTATGTTAGTTTTAAGTCTCAAGCTGCAAAGGCGTTCCAACTTGTCAGTCCTAATGTTGCTCTAGCAGTGTCTTGGAGCTCATTTTTCCTTTTGTTTCATGCTAGTATTAAAAGAGGAGCGGGAACTTCTCAATTTAAAATATGTGGTGATAGAAGCTATTACAATCTCTTGATAAATGTTTATTTGCAACTTCACGTGCAGACTTCTTGACATGGCTAACTATGCCTTTTTTTGTTTGCATTATTACAACAGTGTTCATTTGTGTGTGTTATCACAGATATGTTGATCTGTGCGATATGATTAGCAGTACCAAATGCAGAGTGCAAAATATGTGAAGTAGCTAATGTGCATGCAGAAGAATAGTCTTTTTCTCAGGCCTTCAGTAAGGTATTTGCCATACACTGTATAAGTCTGTGATTTAATAACAGGGCACACATGAAAACACACACACACACACCCCTATTATTGAGTCCTGGCAGGAAAAAGTGTAAATCCTGAATTCTTTGTGTCCCATAACTTTTTTTTTATGACTAAAACTGACTTACACCAAACTTGGTGTCAAAGGTTTGCTCCTTGACTGACAGTTATTTCAAGTTTCAGTGTCAAATGACCCTCTCTGGATGAATTGGAAATGTTTGAGAGACTGACTACAATGGAAAATGTTGTCAATCTTTGATGAATCAGTGTCATGTCTGGGTAATCTTACAAATTCTATATGTTATGAGCACTCTTCTTCACCTATAAAACATGTCTCTCTTTGCATTTTTCCCCATTATCAATGCTTATCAAGATGTAAATAGAAACTCTGCCTTTTGTAATCAGCTTTTGGTGACTGCTTGGTTCGTTAATGATACCACCTTTCACACCAGAAGAGATTTTAATGTTCTTTGCTGATTGAATGAGTTGGAATAGAATAATATATAGGGAAGCTTCTATATACACACACTAAACAAAATGTTATGGGTTTGGTGCAGGGAAGCACCATGCATCAGAAGTTCACAGCTGTTTACTGCCATGTTCAAGCACACCATAGTATAAAGCATTTCCAGTACTCCAGGAAAGTTAATAGCTATGCAAAAGCTGATTTACTTATTATTGCATACTTTTTGCAATACAGCTTCCTTTATGGTATCTCACCATTCAAAACATTTTATGTATATTAACAGCTGTTCTAGTTTATGCATTTTATTAAAATATGGAGACCACAGTATATAAGTAATGTGATATGGCAGAGGCATGCTCTGGGAAGAATGAGCTGTATAGGAACAAGGAGGTGACAAAAATCACAAGCTTTTGGGGATAATCTTATTACTGCTGGAGTGAGAAGTCACTCTTTTTTTCTCTTTCCTCCCTTCAATCCCATCCAGGGCCAACCATTAACAATACTGCATATTGCCCATGTATGTTCTAAGAGTTTTTTTCAGATAAAGCAAACCAAAACAAGTCAGTTATTTTGCTGCTGGAGGCAGAACATCAGGCTTGGTGGATGAATAATCTGAACCAATATGCAAGTTCCTTTTTTTTTTTTTTTTTTTTTTTTATGACCATTAAGAGTCCCAGGGTATGTCTACACTACCTGCTGGCTCAGCGGGTAGCGATTGATCTATCAGGGATTGATTTATCATGTGTAGTGTAGACACGATAAATCCATCCCCTATCACTCTCCCGTCAAGTGCTGAACTCCAGGTCATCGAGAGGCGGAAGCAAAGCTGACGGAGGAGCCGTGGCAATCGAACCTCGCGTCCTCACGGCATGGGGAAGCCGAACTAAGATACATCGACTTCAGCTATGCTATTCTCATAGTGGAAGTTGCATATCTTAGATTGATTTCCCCGTCCCTCCCCCAGTGTAGACCAGGCCCAAGGGAGTAGGATCTAGTGGTTTTGTTAGTGATACTGAGATCATGGTACTGAATTGTGACAGAAGTGGAAAACAAGTGATGATTTGGCAATGGAGAATTAGATGTGTCCATTTTTAGGTATTGCTGAAGAGAAATGATGGTAAATTGAAGCTTTAACTTGGATTTTGGGAGAGACTAAAGCCAGCGGTTAATTTGTAGTGAAAGAGGTGTCTGGAGCTCAAACAGATTTGTTACTTTCATAACTGACGCAGCAAGCCCAGAAGTGCTGGGGCTATGAACTGCCAAGCCCAGAGGTGCTGGGGCTCAGCCCTGGCACAAATTAAGCATTTACTAAAGCAGGGATTTAAGGAATGAAGACATGCAAATTCAAAACATTCTCCACCAAAATTCACATGCAAGTGACTTCCAAAATATTGCTAAACTTGCCTCCCAAATTTGTAAAATAAATTAAGGTGAAGTCAGATACCAGAGTTCCTGAGGTGAGGTTGTAGGGGAAAAGGTGGTATTTTGGAAACGGTTTAGTGGTATTGCATATGTTGTATGATTTGAATGCGTTATTGGCTCTTGGCTATGGCTTAGAGCTGATGAGTTTGGGACGTGCAGAAAGGCCTGATCTGGAAAGGGCCTCCTGGACTCCAGTTGTTGCTTATGGTTCCAAACTGAGAAGGGTGCTTGGCCCCTTGAAAGATGAGGCCCAAAGGCGCCCCCCTGCCCAGAAAAATAATAATAAATAAAAAAAGAAATCTAAGTGAGCTTGGAAAAAGGGTTGCAGAGAAGATTGGAGATGGCAGCTGTGAAGTTGTTGCTGTGTGTGTTTGACCTTTGTGTGTAAAATTCAAGGGTCTAAACTGTTTGGGATAATTGACGTGCTTTGAGTAACTGAGTGTGTTTTGCAGTATATCTCCCTTTTTTTTTTTTTCCAATGAGATGGTGTAAAATAAGAAGAGAAGTCTGGGC
Source organism: Chelonoidis abingdonii (assembly GCF_003597395.2). Taxonomy (NCBI): domain Eukaryota; kingdom Metazoa; phylum Chordata; order Testudines; family Testudinidae; genus Chelonoidis; species Chelonoidis abingdonii. The sequence continues at coordinate 25,468,773 of NC_133784.1, read as the reverse complement.
TTTTTTGATGTTGATCCCTGTACGTCGTAGGATGTCTCTTTGATCTAGCATATTTTAATTGTGAACGTGTTGCAAGTCTCAAGCAGACTCAAAGGCTCAAAGAATAGATGGCTCTGTCTTGTTGGTTCTCAGTATAGTATCACTTGTAGATCACTCTTAAAACTAGCATTCATAATATGTTGCAACATAAGTAGTTTCTGTTGGGCAGAAATAGTAACTAAATAGCCGAAGAGTTACTATCACAATAGGTGCTTTACAAATCACTTGGGTTTGGGAGGTATCATGGCTTGGTGGATTGAGCAGAGACTGGGAGTCGGGAGATCTCTAGATTCAGTTCCCAGTTCCATTATTGACCTCTTTCACCTTTAAACAAGTCAACCTCTACCTCAGTTTCCCCAAATGTAGAACAAGGGTAATACCTAAAGCTCTTTGTATGGCTCTAGACATCTGTGTTTGAAAAATATGTTTAGAATGAAATTGCTACATTAAACAAAGCAAAGTCAGCATTGCTTCAGCATCATCTTTTGTCATTTAATACCCTTTGTTAGACCTGCACTTTGAGTGCAGGGCCTATTGGTCTTTGCCAAGATGGAGCCTGCTGCCTTAATACTACAGAGCCATTTGTGGTGCTGGAAGGTGTCTACCATAAGAACAAGGTTTCTGAACTGGCTGCTATACTCACAACATTTTTTTTTAACTTCAGCAACTCCTCACTTAACGTCATCCCGGTTAATGTTGTTATGTTGTTGATCAGTTAGGGAACGTGCTCGTTTAAAGTTGTGCAATGCTCCCTTATAATGTTGTTTGGCAGCTGCCTGCTTTGTCCGCTGCCTGAAGAAAGAGCAGCCTATTGGAGCTAACTGGTGGGGGTTCGGAACCAGGGTGGATCGACAGCGGCCTGGCAGGCTCAGTAGCGTAGCTGGTGGGGTTCAGCAGAAGCAGCTGCTTCCCCTCAAGGCTGGAGGAGCCGTGGGGAGGCAGCGGAAGCCTGCGGCCGGCACTGCCACCCACACAGCTGGAGGAGCTGCGGGGCTGCAGGCTGACGTGGAAGCTGCGCTTGCCGGCCGGTGCAGCCAAGCACTGGGACAGGTGGCAGCACAGGAGGGAAGGTGGGCGGGGGTCTGGTCTGGGAGCGTGACCAGAGGAGGAGCCAGGGGGGCGCCTTTTTTGTTTTTTGCTCCCCCTACACTGAAAACCTGGCTATGCCACTGGGCAGGCTATCAAGTGCTGGGTAGTTCAGCTGTCCCTCCACCCACTGCTGTATACTGCTTCTGCCCGTGCCTTTGAGCTGCTCTTGGGAGCCTCCTGCTCACTGTATGGAGGGGTGGGGGAAGAGGGGTGCTAACATCAGGGTATCCTCCCTGCTCTGTGGAGGAGTGGTGGGAAGGGGAAGACATGACAGGGCTCAGGATGGAGGCAGCTGCTGTCCTAACTTGCTGATCTACTTAAAAGGCAGTGTACTAAGAGTTGGGGCAGTGTACTTAAAGGAGTAATGCTTGTTTCTCTCATATGGTGTATATCTTTCTCTCTCACACACACGTACGTCTGTCTGTCTCTCTCTTCCATGCTATGTCTCCTCCCTCCATTGGTGCTGCCTTGTAGAGTGTGAGGCTACATTAACAACACTTAGCTGAGTGCTAGTTCATCATTTAACAGTAAGGCATTTCCTGGGAAACATTCCACCCTCTGACTCTACCACCTCAACCAAGCTTCACAATAGTTGCTGCATACAGTATCAAATTTTGTTTAAAACTTATACTGTGTGTGTATTTATAGTCTTGTCGGGTGACAGAATTTCCCTGGAACCTACCCTGCCCCCCACTTACATTAATTCTTATGGTGAAATTGGATTTGCTTAACATCCATTTTCTTAAAGGAGCATTTTTTCAGAACATAACTACAATGTTAAGTGAGGAGTTACTGGTATTTAAATTTTTTCAGATGCTGCTGTAAAACCTACAAAACACCACTTTGGAAAATAGTAAAAAGGTACTTGGAACTAATAATGAAACTAGACACTTCTTGGGGTTTTATTAATGCATATTTGAGGCAGGTGATTGAATATCAGGCAAAAAAATAATTTGCATGCAGAGTGCTTTTTAATGGGGGACATGGAGGAGAATTATGGCAAATATAGTGCATCTTATCACTATTCTTATTACTTGGTACTAAACGTATGAGATTTGGAAGCTAATGCGTATGGCATTTTAGATTCCTTGGGGGGCATAGGGACTGTCTCTTTAAAACATTTTGGTTCTGATGCTGAAGTGTTGAGAGTTTCCTTTGGATTACTGAGCACTTTTATCTACCAGTGGTGAAAAATGGGAGCTGAAGATGCACAACACATGGCAGGAAATATTTGGCACCTACTATGACTGGACATTTTTCAAGTCAACATAGGTCATATGAGATCCTGAAGTTTTCACTCTTTTTTTTTTTTTTTTTTTTCAATACGTTGCCCAACTACGCACAACTGTGCTCTCATTTTAGGTGTTGAGTATCATTGATCTGTAACAGTTGCGGAACATTGCTGTGCAAGAGCAATGCACGTTAGAACCTGGGAGTGTGTTTAAATTAGCACCAGCAGCTGTTCAGTATTTCAGATGACTTGCAATATTTAGGAGTGAAAGGTATTGCAAGCATTTTGGTGATTGCATAAGTGTGAAAAAGTATCTAACTAATACCCTTGCCTTCTGGCTGAAGTATGTATGCCAAGTTTCATCACAGGGAGTATATTCATGAGCTGATTTTATTAGTCTTTGAGCAGTCATGTTTTAACATGGCAATGTGACTGCTTCCCTAACCACGGCAGAGTTAGTAGCAGTTGTAATACATTAGTTAGGCAAATTCTGGAGCTGCCTTTTATTTCAGGAGTTTGCTCTTTTTGCGCATACAGTGATACTGCTTCTATTAAGTCATACGCGCTCTCTGCCTGCTTAAAATGCTGATTAGACAGTGACTAACTATGATATTGCTGCTAACTGCAAAATGCTGCAGGATTTCAGTACAAGGAGCAGCTCTGTTTTTACCAGGCTTCAAAGGGCCATTTTCCACTTGAGTTTCTCCTGTTTTAGCCTCTCATTCATTTTTTCCAAGCATCACCTTTTTAAATGTGTTGTTCATAGCTGTTGGGCACTGAGCAACATAATGTTGACCTGCCCTGGAATGAAGTCTTTCTGGTGCTGACCTATGTGATTGAAGTGCATGTTGTAGGACTAGTCTCTGTCCTACTGTATGGTGGGCCTTTCACCTAGTGCAGTGGTGTTCAAACTCCAGCCCTGGGGCCAATTGTAGCTATTGAGGTCCAAAATTGTCACCCTCAAGAGTGACTGTATTAAGAAGAACATTTGTATTTGATCATGAATTGAAAATGTGTTCCCTGAGCCAGGCTATGCAACTTTTAAACTGAAGAGTTTGAATTAATCCCATTGCTCAGGGTGGGAGATGCAGGTGCTACCTCCCCAATTGCCCCCGTCAAAGCTTATCTGAACTGGGGGTGTTGTTAGGACATGGAGTCTTTTCGCTGCTACAGCTGTTTAGCAGTTCCAGGAGAGCTTTTGGCTGCTTCATTGCCTTCCCTGCCACGGAGAGCAGGATATGGACTCAGCTGACTCTGCCAGGACCCAAGGATGACTCCCCTCCCTACACAAGACAACCCAGGAGAGAGGGTAGAAATTGAGAACTACCAACCAATTATGGCTCCCTGATTCTGTCTGTTGCCCAGCCCTAGAGCAGGTATGGCTTGTACTTGTTGGGGACTCCCCGTGCTGGCAGGCAACTTGAAGCTGTTTTCTCTCCCTTTCCCCTGTCAGAGAGTGGCAAAGGAAACTGTATAGGACAAAGAACCTGTCCCAGAGTATTGACTGTAGTAACTTGACCTCTTTGAATAGGTTCAGCCCCTATACTGAAAAGGTCAGACGTTACTGCCTAGTGGTGCTTTGACACGCATGTACACCTTCCATTACTTTCCATGAGCATAGCAGAATTTGAAAGAGCCATACCTCGTGGCTTGTAATTGGTCAAACATGATTCCTAATGGAACTCGGATCCCTGTTCCTCATGTGCAATCAGCTATACACACTCAGTGTCTTACTCTGTTATAATATCTAGCAGAGTCATACACATACATACATACAATATAAAACAAATATCTATATAATGCAGGATGGATGACTCTCTCAAAAAGCTCAGTACTTCCCTCTACCTTCAGGGCTTTTCTGTATCCTGTACCCTACCTGAAGTGTCTTGTCTGGAACTCTTCCCTAGCAGGCCCACAACATGTTGGGACTCCACCTTAAAGAGCAGGAGGAAGGTGGGAATTAGGACTGGTGGTTATTTTGCCAAAACACAGTTCACTAATTCTTAATTTCAGCTGAATTCACCTGACTTGGAAAAGCTTTCAAATGGAACCTAAACAGAAAATCCACCAGAGTGAGCTGCCTGTTAACTAGTGATTAAGAACAGCCTGTTAGTGTCTGGAGTGCTGTTTCAAATGTAAAATTAAAGGTTTGATATTTTCCTAGAGGAAACAGGAAATCCTGCCCCGGGGGTGGGGGGGGGGTGGGATAGCTTATACTGAGATGGCTTGGTGTGGTGCCTGTGAGTATCAGAGCCACGTTCATTATAACAGTGAACAGCTTGCCATCTGGGTACGTCATAGACTATCACTTTATCATCTGGTGAGCAAGGCAACTATGCTGGCCATGATGTGAAGCTGAGCCTGATTCCTTGTCAAAGACAAAATGATTTATAATGAAGCTGATTAGTGCCAGGCCTGTCATACATATCTAATATGTGTTTGTGCAGTACACAGCCTTCCTTCAATGGGCATCTCAGGTTGGCATCTAGAGCTTTTGTTTTAAGATGCAGTCAAACACATGGGGAGAGCCATGTATGTTGTAGAGGAAAAGCTCTTTTTATCCAGAGCCAAGCTCTAACTAAAGATGGAGTTGAAGAGGGAGAGGAGTATTTCAGGAAAGAGGAAAAAGCATAATATGATTACTTGAATGGTTAAATATTGTTGTGTGGTGAAAACATTGCACTGAGATGTAATTTTGGGGAGAGATCCAAGAAGTGTGCGGAGCGCAATGTGGTTGTGGCAAATAAGGTGAGAATGGAAACGTTTTTCTGTTACAGCACTGGTTCCCTTAAACTTTTAAATAAGGTGAGTGGACATGTATTATGTGAGTGCCAATGGCATGGGTGACCATCTAAGGTGTTGGAGTGGAATAAAGTTAGTGGCTCAGCATAAGGATGGGAGAGCACCAGAATGGCCATGTGGCAACGTAGGCTTGACGGGACAGAAATATCTGAAACTGATTGGTTTCAAGGAAACACTTGATGCCTGGTAAACTGGCCAACTCCAGTTATACACACAAATCAAACTTGCTCCCTGTGCCTAGAGAACCTCAAAAAGGACCAACAGTTTTATTGTTAACTTGGTGACAGTTGTCAGCTGGATAGCTAGAGTGTGCCCCCCCTCCCTCCTCGGAGTCATGGCTCAAGCATTAGGATTGCGTATTTTTCCCACACCATCCCATGTGTCTGGATATAATTAGCAAAGGACTATGTAGTTGCAGAGCTAGAAGTCAGTCTACATCTGGCGTTACAGTAGAGGGGATGTAGGGATGCATGATGCTTTGGGATTCAGACCAGACCAGACCAGACCAGACCAGACCAGACCAGACCAGCAAGGGGTTGTCACTGCCTGCCTTGTAGCTCTCGGTACCTTAAATGCTAGTTGACTGTGGCTGTCAGCTCTGATACCAACAGGCAGCAGACAAGCATGCAGGTTACGCCCTGACTTCTACCGACCAGGTATTTTCTTTGCAAGTGACCCCAAGATCCACCCAGTCCCAAATTTTCCCCCAAACCATCTGCCCTGTGACACACTGCTGAGGTTCCCAGAGCAATGCTGATGCTAGGCATAAGCAGGCTAAGCAATTGCTTAGGGCCTCAAACCGCTGAAGGGGGCCTCCATTCTCTTTTTTTTTTTTTTTTTTTTTTTTTTAGTGTGTGGGGAGGAGGGGGAAAGACCCCAAAATCTTCCTGATTAGGCCTCCAGTGGGCTAGCACTGCCTCTGCCCACAATTGTGAATTACTGTTATCTTTCTCAGCCTCAGCAGTGAGAGTGTTGCTACTGCCAAGCTCTGTGACAGCTCCCTGACACACCAACTTGTCTGCCCTTGCCAGCAAACTCTTCAGGACTCTGCCAGCCCACATCTTGCCTTGCAGATAACCATCAATGAACCCCAACTCCTGAGTTCCCCAGAGACTTCTCCCTGCCATGTCCCACCCCCACCTGGAACAATCAGAAGTTGTTTGTTGCTCCTTTAAAGAGACAGTACACTGCAGCTCAGTAATTTAACTGGGATTTGATAGACACTCTTGTTTCAATCGCAACACTGAATTAGTTTCTAGTGGAAGTAAAACAAGTTTATTGAACAAAGTCAGGTTTAACTGATATCAAGTAAAAGGAGTAAAGAGAGAAATGGTTACAAACTAACAGTAAAAATGTCTCTAAGGATGTGCCTGCACTTCAAATGCTACAGTGTCACAGCTGCACCATAGTAGCACTTCCATGTAGATGCTACCTAAACTGAAAGGAGATGTTCTCCTTCAGAGTACATAATCTACCTCCCCAACAAGTAGTAAGTAGATTGATGGAAGAACTCTTGTCACCCTACCGCTGTCTATGCAGGCACTTCGGTTGACTTAACACTGACACTCAGGTATGGCTTTTTCACTGACCTAATTTTCTAGTGTAGATTAGGCCTAAAACTAAAACCTAACTTCAGCAAGGTGCAATCTTTGCCTGAGTAGGCATCTCACCTATATTCAGTTTCCAGAGACTTCAGCCCACTGGGTTGAAGGATCCAGTGTCCCTGTGATTTCAAGAGCTCTGTCCCCTTGATTCCCCCAAGTGATGGACAACTATGGGGTTCTCTCCCTTTGTTTTAATAATTCAGTAACTTTTGAAATATGTTCTTTGAAAAGTAAGCCCAGACCAAGCTAACTGACATTGGTTCAAGAGGCACGTAGGTTTCCTGCTGTTCTTCTCTTCCTCTTGGCTTCCCATCTCCTTGCTGATTTGTATGTAAATAGGGCTTGATTGTTTTTGATTCTGTAATGCTTCATTTACATTGCAGACAGGTGCCTTCCCTCCTGTCTAGGAGAGAACCTGTTTCTCCTGTATTTAGTCACAGACTTTAAATCTTATTTGTGAGTATCCGTAATTCCTCATTGTGTTGATGAATACATTTCACAGTGATATTAATCACCATGAAATGTATTCAGAGTGTCAGGTCTTTAATGAAAGCCTGTAACTTGATACACTTTTATAATACAGTAATACTGTATACAATCCATTGATTCAATTGCTTATCTTTTGAGGTTCGGCCCCTGTGTCTTTATAGCTAAGAGGCTCTCTCTCCCACTCCTTAGTTCAGGGGTGGGCAAACCTTTTGGCCCAAGGGCCACATTGGGATTGCAAAACTGCATGGAGGGCTGGGTAAGGAAGGCTGTGCCTCCCCAAACAGCTTGTCCTCTACCCCATATCTGACCCCTTCCACTTTCCGCCCCCTGACTGCCCCCCTCAGAACCACCAATCCATCCAACCGCCCTGCTCCTTGTCCCCTCACCGACCCCTCCCGGGACCCCACCCCCATCCAATCCCCCTGCTTCCAGTCCCCTGATTGCCCCAATCCCTAGCCTCGCCCTTGTCCCCTAACAGGCCCCCCTGGGACTCCCATGCTTATCCAACCACCCCGTCCCCTGACTGCCCCCCAGTCCAGGCCCTCTTACCATGCTGCTCATGCTCGGCAGGAGCACGCACCCCTGCTGCCCAGAGCACTGCCCATGTGGCTGTGGAGGAGGGGCTGGGAGCTCAAAGGCTGGGAAAGACAGTCCCATGGGCCATGGTTTGCCCACCTGTGCCCTAATTTGATGGTTTGACACGCTGGTGTTTCAAGGAGTTGTCACAGAGCTTAGAGTAGTGAAACTTTCATTTGCTGGGGGCTGAGAACAGTATCTCAGCAACTCACAATGCTGGGAAATCCAGCAGAGTGTCACAGGGCAGAATGTTCTGAGGGAATTTGGGGCTGGGAAGGTGTTGGGATCATTCAGCGAACAGTACCTGGTTGGTAGAAATCAGAGTATGACTTGTGTTCTTGTCTGCTGGCTGTGGTGGTATCTGGGTTGAGAGTCACAGTAGCATAGCATTTAAGGCACCCAAAGTTGCAGAGCAGGTGGTGACCCAACCTCTCGCTAGTCTGGGCTGAACCTCAAAGTGTCACAGGATGTGTGGTGCAATTTTGCATAGTGGTTTGTTTTACCCTGACTTCAACAGGCGATGAAGGTGCTCGCCCCTCTGCAGGTTTGGATCCTGTTGTGGTGAGAGCTGGGTGGGTCGTTTTTTTTCTCCCTTTCCTTCCTTTTCCTTCCAAAAACTTATGTCCTCCAGCCATGAAAAAGTCCGCCTATCACACGTTCATGCACTTCAGTGATTTTATAGGGACAGTCCCTATTTTTGAGTCATTTGCTTATATATGCTCCTATCCCAGTTTTTCACATTTGCTGTCTGGTCACCTTACTTGTCTTCAGGGTCAGAAAGAAAGGGCTTGTTGAGACTTTGTCTAAACATAAATATTTGTCACCTCCATAAACAATCCTCTGAAATGTTGTTTACATTGCTGTGTGATTTTTCTTTTTAGTATTATTTAAAGATAGTAAAGGACTCCGTGTCCACAAATGCATTCACACTCTTCAGCCTCTTCCAGAAACTGTCTCCAGCTTAGAAGCAGGAAGAGAGCTGTTGTTTTTGCTCTGTAGCCACCAAGCCATCCACTCAGCTTCAGAGGTTTGCTTTCCATTATAACAGTTCTGCTGCAGTTCTTGCAATATAAAAAAATTCAGACTAATCTGGGAGAGGGGTTCTGACTAGAGGTGAGGTACATTTTCATAATGTTGGTTTCCCCTTCCTACCTTAAAAATAGCTCAAGTATTGCTTTGTCTAAATATTCTGTTACTGTGATCACTTGTATGTTACTGAGTAAACAATAGGTGCACTTGTGGGTTTCACATAGGATAATACAGCAGTGAGCCTCACCTTTTCTGTAATGGTAACAGATTAAGTCTTAATTGGAACCAACCAGTGCCACTATCTAATGTACAATAGTTTGATTTGCTCCAAATTGAGAATCAGAATTGGTTTTGGAATAGCCAAACACTGAGGTTTGGTGTGTCCACAAGCGAATGGGAGGCAGATAGGAGTGCTCAGGATTGGAACCCAAAACAGAGACCCATCTCTAAGGGAAAAGAACACCTAAATATAATTATGGGGGTGGGAGTGAGTAATGTGCTATACTGTGTCCCCTGTCTCTTTTCTCCTACCCCCGCCCCCATGCACAAAGTTACGGAGCCTTATGTAAGGAAGTAGCACTTACTGCAGTTGGTCATCTTGTGAAGACAGTTTGTGAACAATGGCAAGCTTCAGATGGTGTCTGCCCTGTTTCAGGGTATGTCTACACTACCTGCCAGATTGGCAGGTAGCGATCAGTTTATCGGGGATCGATATATCGCGTCTCTAGACGCGATATATTGATTCCCTGAACGCACTCCCGTTGACTCCAAAACTCCACCAGGGCGAGCGGCGGTAGTGGAGTCAACAGGGGGAGCTGCGGGCATCGATCCTGTGCCGTGAGGACGGGAGGTAAATCGAAATAAGATACTTTGACTTCAACTATGCTATTCCTGTAGCTGAAGTTGCGTATCTTACATCGACCCCGCCCCTTAGTGTAGACCAGGCCTCAGTGTGGTGTCGTCATAGCCAGTTGAGGGAGAGGATACATAAGAGCTCAGAATGACTAAGCTGTTTAAAAACTTTTTTGTCATTATACAACTGAGCTAAACACTGCATTCATGATTGATTTAAAATATACCTTGCTGTAAAGTCACAGAAAATTTGTAAGGTCTGGGAGATCTGTTTTGGCAGTAGGTTCTCTGCTTCACTCTGATAAACAATCTTTATCAGCACTGCACTCTAGGAGCTTAGTGTGTGTGTGTGTGTGTGTGTGTGTGTGTTTTAATCTGCTTATCTTTCTCAGTGTGCATGAGGAGCAGAGAGTGAAGTAAGAGTAGAGAAAACAAAATAACTAACCAGACCAAATCTGAATAACTCTTTTGCGAAGTCTTTCTAGTTCCATGGCAAGTGGATGACAGTCTTCTAGATCTTTGGTTTAATAATTCTGGACTTCTTACAACTGATATCTAGATTGTTGTGATGTCAAAGTATGAATAAAAGGATATATTTTCTGAAGTTACATACCACAGTTACCTATCACACACCATGTCCAGCTGGTGCTACAGGTGGCTAGCTGTTGTGATCCAGAAATTTGGCAGGATTAAATCCTCAAATCTACTTTTGTTTTAATGTTACATAGATCAGAAAATCAATAACTTTGTTTTACATCTTGTCACTAAATGTTAATCTTGCTATTTTTAAACAATTGCCATGTTCACTAGGCCTGGCTGGAAACTTTATAATGCCTTTTCATGGGAAGAAATATTTTAGTAGTTTTTATATTAAACTTTGACAGCAGGATTACAAATCCCTTTCCTTGGAGGGTAGAAATGAACACTGTTTTATAAAGTAACTGCTTCCAGTTTAAAAATAAAATTTTAATTTATGGCTTCTTTTTTCCCCCCTCTGCCTCTGCAGATCTTCTTCCACCAGGAGTCTGCAATCTCCTTAACCCTGCAGCTATCTACGCAAATAATGAGATCAGCTTGAGAGATGTTGAGATCTATGGCTTTGATTATGATTATACATTAGCACAGTACTCTAGTTTATTGCACTCTATGATATTCAACACTGCCAGAGACATACTAATTGAACAGTACAAGGTAAACTTCTGAAAAGAGGATCGGTTTCTTTCATTAATCTTACTGCTTTCTTTTCTCCAAAATCTTTTAGTAAAGCATTCTCTGGAAAATTTGCTTATTACCACTGTGTATGTGTACATTATCTATGGTAGTGATAGCTATGTAATTATATATTTCATGAACCTGGCACGCTGTCTGCTAATCCATTTCCCTTGGGATTTATTGTAACATTACAAATGTCTGAGCATCTTCAAGGAGTTGCCACTATTTAAAAAAACACAAAAAACATTGCCACCACACATCCTCCTAACCCCAAATCAGAAGATGGGCACTAACCAGTCCTGGTCTAATGATGGGCCCATGTAGCCCTAGAAACAGGTGATTTTATTTTTATAGTTAGAGTATCGGCCAGGTAATAGTTGTATGGGACTTAAATTTTCTGGACTAAGTTCTTAAATAGGCACATCCAATGATATGATATATATGTTCTCTTGTCTCGTTTTATTTGACAAGTTAGCAGCACTTTCTGTTTTTAAGAAAAGAAATACAAAGCTGGGTACTTCAATATATGCAGATTTCTATAGGTGTGTGGCTGAAACTGCAATATTTTTCCCTAGTGCCCATACCATGTCACATAATGGTTTGGCAGTGGCATTTTCCCCGGTCATTTTAGGGCTTCAGATCCATTCATTCTCTCTCTCTCTCTCTCTCTCTCTCTCCCCTTCCCCCCACCCCCGAATCCCGTACCTCACCCATTCTTTCACAATGGAGCAAAACTAAGTGGTGGGACATAGGACAGCCTGTAAGAATCTATTTAAAATTGGGATGGAGGATTCTTCCAGAAAATGGAAAAAAAAAAATCAAAAGAACCAGTATGTTTATGCCAGAATTTTCAAAACAGCCTGAGGAGTTAGGTCTCTTAACTCCCTGGTTCTCTCTCTCTAAAGAATTCCAGCCTACATCTTCTGCCATATTACGATCTCTGATATCATAGTGACGGGTACAGAATAATGCATGCAGAATAGGACCCTTAAAACCTTCAGAATGAATAGTCTGCTCATTGCAGGCTAACAGACGTGGCATCTGACAAGATAAATATGGCTTATAAATAAATCATTGACAATGGAAAAAAAAAAAAGGCATTCTGTAGAATTTGTGGGTATAGGATGACAGATGCCAGGAATTTTAAAATGGGGAATGTATGATGTTGACTGATAATATCTATTGTTACTAGGGCTTGGGGGGGGGGGGGAGGGGGGAATAAAAAAATATATGGAGATATATCTATCTCGTAGAACTGGAATGGACCCCAAAAGGTCATCAAGTCTGATCCCCTGCCTTTGCTAGCAGGACCAAGTACTGATTTTTGCCTCAGATCCCTAAGTGGCCCCTTAAAGATTGAACTCACAACCCTGGGTTTAGTAAGTCAATGCTCAAAGCACTGAGCTATCCCTTCCCCCCACAGACACTTACTAGCCACAGGTAGCTGTGAAAGACTAGGTCGGGAGAGAATCTGTGTTTGCAAGGTCTGGAGGAACACTCTGGTGAAGAGTCCCAGATGCTGGGAATGGTGGAGGGTATTAGGATATCTATCATTGTCTAGCATGAGTTCTAGCTAGAAAGTATCTGAAACTTGAAACTCCACTCCTTCTACTAGTACTCTACCCATTGTCAGCTTCCTATCTGTGATTAAGTGAAAAAGCATGGGCAGTAGAAAACTCTGATTCATCAGCCTCTTTCAAGCCCCCTACCCCTATCCCCCCGTCTTAATAATTTTTCATGTGTAAGGGAGTGGGGGAGTGTTGTCACCCAGGGAGTAGCTCCTGTGTCTGCCTATGGCTTTTTTTGGAGGTGAGGTGAAGCTTTTTATCCCAAACTGCAGCAGCATGAAACTGACAAGCTTCTTTCATTTCGTTGCTGCTCAGAAGAGACTTCAGCTATGTTACTTTTGCTTGGTGGCTGCTTCAGAGCACTGACCAACAGCAAATACAATGCAATTGTCTATCTGCACACCTGGGAAGAAAGCCCTGAGGTGTTTCAAATTTTGAAGTTAATGATAATGTGCACAAAGGTTTAGAAACAGCTTATTTTTTATGAAAATTAAATAAAACTCCAAAAATTTAAATCATTCAGAAATTGGTGGCTTAGTATAGCCTTTTTTCACACTCTTTGGGAAAAACCTCACTTATATGATGAATTTAGTAAGTGGATTTCAAGCTCGTCTCAAGATAGTTACCCTTTTTAGGGCACTAGCTGTTTGGTGTAGGAGTTAGGGATTAGTTGCCCAAGCAAACATTCCAGTTTGTAGAATCCCAAATCTTGGCAGTTGCGTTATAGTTTTTTGGCATCTTTTGGTTCACTTAGGCCACTGTTGGATGGAGGGTACTGGGATTTGGTGGGCTACAGGGACTGATTCAGTATGTCAAATTTTTCATTCTCTCGTCAACTGGAAAACTTTCTTAAATACCTGGCACAGCTTCACTGAACTAACTGCTTTCTCATGAAATATTTTCCAGTATCCAGAAGGACTCAAGAAATATGATTACCTTCCAGGATTTGCCATCAGAGGGCTTCACTACGATGTGCAGAAGGTGAATGACACAAATTTTAAATTTCATACTTGCTTTCCCTTGAATGGTAGTGATCTGCCTGTCACATAACTCAGTCCCATCTCTTTCCTGTAATGACAACTGATAGAACAGCTTTCAGAAGAATATGCACTGGGGATTGTTGTATCTGTCCCTGCATAGGTTCTCTTAGATTGTAAGCTCCTTGGGACAAATGGAACTAATATAAAAGGCTGGCTACATGGTCTCTTTTCTTTCTAATTCTTTCTCTTTCAGTATTTTATTATCTTTTAAAATCATTTTCCTTTCACTACTTCCAGTGTTTGAAATAGAGGCCAGAACAATTCATTAAGCTTTGTAGCTTCTCAAGATATTCCTTCTGAAGCCCTGTAATGTTTGAGAGGCTTAGGAGCACACAAAGTGCTGCAGTTAAACAGCTTATATTTAGTAGGGAGACAGACAATTACTGGTACAAGCTAGTCTTATTCTGATAATTGGTTCAGAAATAACCAGACTAAGTGTGTTCAATTAATTCAGCATAACTAGAGAATGCACCCGTTTAAAGAGGAATGAAGTTATTTTAGATTTCCCAGACTCTATTCTCTTCTGCCCAAGCTAAGATATAATGCTGAAACTGACATTATGGCAACAGTCTGTCCTGAATGTAGGTTTCTTGCTTTGCAGCAGGAGAGATTGTCCAGTAACTTTCTGTGTTCTGCTTGCTACTATCCAAGCACAGATTTCTGAAATAAGAGCACACATCACTCGGACACCAAGTAAACTCTTCCTTTCGGTGGGTGGGTAGTAGTGTGGGCTGCCTCATTTCTCATTTCAAACCACCTGAAAATCAAGCCCTATGCAAAAGGAGCATACTGCCTATTTGCTTTGGTTTAGCATAACTGCATATTCCTGTTCAGAAAGTGGGAATGGAGGCTTAATAGTATGGTGATATGCTAGATATGGGAGTGCCTTTTAGTTTAGGAACATTGGGGAACAATGTAACCCGCACTCATAGTGGTGAAGGGACAAATTGTTCTGATACCACACTGTTATCTCTGATTCTCAGAGTGGTACTGGGTTAGTCTCTGAGGCTATACTTGGTTAAATTCCATTATGAGTATTGCGTAATGCCTAGGGAATGAAAAAGAAGGAATACCTTGTGACTAAAGAAGATCAATATAAAAAGAGGGAAGGTCTGATGTTCCCATTCTGGTTCAAGAATGGGAACTTGAGCATGGAGTAAAAAGAAAATAAGACTTGGCACAAAAACTTGAATTATTAGTTCTGCTTAAGTAAGATGTGACTTGTTATAGATTTCCTTACACGTAAGCCCCTCCCATGCTATGTGTACACAAAGGATTGTTTTAATGTTAAAGAACTGCTGTACTCCATTCCTCTTCCACCTGCAGCCCCCTGAAAAAGCTTGAAATAGAACCTGAATTGGAATGTAATATTATGTAATGCTTCAGTTTATGGTAATTTGATGTTTTTCCCTGTGATGCTTCAAAAATGTTGCAGTGAAAGAAAAAGTGATTTAAGCACAACTTAAAAATACATTCAGATTAGGTTAGTTTTAACTAGAATTCATTTTTTTTATTTCTTTGGGACATCAGTAAACTTAATCTGTAGTTTTTCCTGACTAAATTTATACCAATTGCTACCAATGAAGACTGTTCACTGTTCTCTCTTCACAGAGTCTTCTGATGAAGATTGATGCTTTCCATTATGTCCAGTTGGGGACTGCATATAGGTGTGTCAAATATGAATGCATTTACTAAATGCCCCAAAGGTTCACACTGAAGATGGAGTGCAAAGTCTCACGTCTTTAAAAAAGTCAAACTTTAAATGGGGAAAGCAACCTTCTCTAGCTTATCCTGTCTCCACTTGCTAAGTAATGATTCCAAGCTGTTGCCTGACATGCAGTTACATGTGGCTGTGGTTTTTTCAGGCATATGGAGCCAAGTGTGGGAGTGAAAACTGTAATTAATTTTTTTTTTTTTTTTTATGGACAATGATGCATCTGATCACTTAACCAACTAAGTCTGCAGATTGCAGTGCAGTCTACTTAAGGCAACTTTTCTGACTAAGTCATTGGACTAGGGAAAGACTAACTCTTGTAGAGCTGTCCATACATGGAAAAAAACCTGTCCTAACAGGTGTATGCTCACCAATACTGGAAAGAAAGCTGTTTGGAGGTGAAAATAAGGATATGGATTTAACTCCATTTGGACTGAGGCATTTTTCTTGAGTGGAAAAAGTTGAGTAAAGTGCCCAGTTAAGTAATAGGGAGTGCCTTTCTTAAACAAGTGGACCAGAAGTCCTTGAATAGAGCACTGGTATGTAGCACACAGGTTACTTTGGCTGCTCTTTAGTTCACTACATGCTGCATCCTGGCAGTTGGAGTGACACACTTGATATAAAAGCTTTTCAAGTCCTAATCCTGTCTAGTTATATAAGCACCAGCAAGTTCCACTGACTTCCGTGGGAGACTTGAACCTGCTCAGCACCTTGCAGGATTGGACTTGAAGACTGTCCTTTTAGAAGCAACAAGACCGATACAGAGCACTATAACAAACGAATGCTCCAAAGCAAAAACTGAAGCTCTTCAGAGAACATAAAGCAAAATATTTTGCTACATTTTTGGTGGCTGGAATAGTTAAATATTTTTTTCCAAATGAAGGCAACTAATGGCTAATGTCCCCACCATACTTCTAAACTCTACTTTGGGCCAGTGACTCCCAAATGAAGCACCTCAAATATTTGCCAATGTTAAGTGAGCAATTCATTTACACTGAGGGGAGCATGGTGAAGCTTCAGTATTGATTGTCTCCTCTGTCTCTCTTCTCCCCCTGCCTCAACTCCCCCAAATAGGAAACAGGTACCCAAAAGTAAATACCCTGTAGAGTTTCACTACTGCTGTCAGCCTTCAATAACAGTTGTGCATTATTGTTTGCAATATACAGCATCATTAGACTAGGAAGGACAGAATTAATGTCATGTGTGGAACTCTGTCTGACCTGTCCCTAGGATTTACAGAGACCTGAACGAAGTAATAAATGTGTGTCAACATCAGTTTCCTCTGCCACAGGCTGTGGTGACATCCCACCTTAATTTTTCTTTTAATTTTATTTTTTTGAGGCACGGTTGATGCCCTGCTCCCCCTCCCCCAGTCTCTTTGGATTGGGACAAGGCCAGAAGATGCAGCCAAAGCACAATGTTCTACATGGGGAAAGGTGGCTAGAGAATTCTGTCATGAGCTATTGGTCTCATGTTTGGGTGGAAATATACCTCTCAGCATCATAATGTGGGACATAACTTCTTAACCCTCCCATTCCCAAGATCCATCTCCTGCCTAATGAATTCCTCCTTGCTTTTCAGCAGCCAGTGTTGCAGTTGGCAGGAGGTTTCAGTCAGCTCTTGCATTCCTTTCCATATCACGGCCCCTCTCTAAGATAGCAAAAGGGTGGATCAATAGGACTAGATCCCTTTTAAGAACATGTAGCTCATTACAGCAGTGCTGTACAGGGGACTTTGTTCTCTACTCTGTGTGTGTATACAAATCCACTAATATTGGAGTTTCCCTCTGCAGTGAAGGCTGGTCTAAAGTCACTGAATATGTTTATCTGATTCAGCTTTGCCAAGCAAGAATAGACAGTGAAAGGGAATTTTTTTTTATTTAAATTAATTCAGGGAACTAAATCAACAAGGGCCAACTTTTGAGGTCCTAATCTGGGTAAATTTCCACTGATTGCAATGAGTTTATTTTAGATTACAATAGAGACCTAACGGCGTCCATTCAAAGTCATGCATGCCCTTGACAGTTCTTAAAAACACAGATTGTGGGAGTACAGATATGGGATTTGCTCCTAATAATGTTATGACAAAAGTAGGAAAAGCCTCTTTAAAACATCATCAGTCATTCTGACTGTTCTGTTACCCTCTCCCAAGTACCAATATCCTATATATTTGAAGCAGAACTGTGAAAGCATGAGAGACTGCAGTAGGGAACCATCCTGCACTGTTCCTTTTTTATTATTATTATTATTATTATTAATTTTTTAGGATTCTGTATTAAAAGTAGTACTCATAAAATGGTGTGTGTTTTTGTTTCCTTAGCCTTTTGACTGTGGAAACTGACTGTGTTTTACTTGCGGAACAGTGTCTTTTCGCAGTTAAGCTCTGATTATATTAAAACCCCAAGATTGGCAGAAGCAGAGTTCCAAAATCAAAGGGAATTTCTTTCTTTCAACACTGCCCTGTTTATGGTTCCCAGGCATTTCACCAGCCTCCACTGAACCTGTATTAAAGGGTTATTTCAAATAATTTTTTTAAAGCTGGTTATTGAAACTGACTTTGTGTAAATATTTAAATTTCCTTTTAACAAATAGGGTAACTTAAAAAAAACAAAACTCTTCAAAGAGAACATTCTGATCTGTTGAGTCAGAAGAAAGGGTCATTGGCTTGATGAGTAAATAGTTTGCAAAACAAGTAATTACAAAAAACTGTATAAATGTGTGCATCATCTCCACATCTGCAGACTAATTTTACATAGCTTTTTAAATCCTGAAAGCATGGTTGAATGTTAGGGGCACATATTAGGTAAGGTTTACCCAGGTTGAATAGTCTTTTACAGAGATGATCTTCTCGGTTATGAAAGCTAAACTAACCAGTAAAATATATTTTAGGCTCTATTCTGTGTTAAAAATATTTGCACAAGTTTTATACAAAGCCACATGAAACTTTTTCTTACACCATCACAGTTTCTTGCCATGTTAAGTTAGTAATACACTAATTACCTGAAGGAACTCTGGATGAGTTTTAATTATATGATGCTGACTAGCATAGATTGTGCATTGGTCTTTGGTTGATACATATGCGCGCTCTCTCTCTTGTCTGAGAAGAAGTATGGAGAAGCCTTGCATCTCGCATTAGTCTGATCTTGCTGTGCAAGATCAAAGCCAGCCACATCTGTTCAGTGGTGCATGTCCTCCTTGAGATAAAAATATATGGAACCAGAATCTTTCCCATGTTGACTAAATCAAGGTATAGAGAAACTTCTCAATCAAGCTAGAGCCTGTAAAGTATCTTGAGTAAGTAAGTCCCTGGCAGACTGCAAAGAGCTACAAAAGGATCTCTCAAAACTGGGTGAGGTGAAATTCAGTGTTGATAAATGCAAAGTAATGCACATTGGAAAATTTCCCAACTATACATATAAAATGATGGGGTCTAAATTAGCTGTTAACACTGAAGAAGGAGATTTTGGAGTTGTGGATAGTTCTCTGAAAACATCCACTCAGTGTGCAGTGACAGTCCTGTGGAGCTCCTTGTCAGAGGATATTGTGAAGGCCAAGAGTGTAAGAGGGCTCAAAAAAGAATTAGGTAAGTTCATGGAGTTCAAGTTAATGGCTGTTAGCCAAGGTGGACAGGGATGATGGCCCTGGCCTCTGTTTGCCGGAAGCTGGGAATGGGCAACAGGATGGATCCCTTGATTACCTATTCTGTTCATTCCCTCTGGGGCACCTGGCATTGGCCACAGTCAGAATACAGGATTCTGGGCTAGGTGGACTTTCTTATGTTATGTTCTTATGTACCTGTTTACAAATGTCCTATGAAAGTTTATCTCTGCTCTGTCAGAATTGTGAATGAGTGAAATGCCACGTGGTGGTAAAAAACAGACTTCATGCCAATATCCACTTCTTGTCTGCTTCAGAGCTTGATTAAAAAGAGAGAGAGCTTTCCTCTCTCCTCTCAGATTTGCAGCCCATTTAGTGATGCAATTTTTTTTGTGATTTTATTTTGTAGAGGGCTAAAGCCAGTGGCTGATGAAGAGGTTATCGAATTGTATGGTGGTACCCAGCACATCCCACTGTACCAGATGAGTGACTTCTATGGCAAGGTATTGTAGGCAACACTTCAGTGCATTCTTTAAAACTGATATGTTAACTTTTATTGTCAGCTGGGAACCTTGCAGCATAAGGAGTAAGTGAAAGTGACTATATAGCTTCTTCCAGATTAGAAAAGAACAGCACTTGCCAGTTTAAACACATTCTGCTTTTGTGGGAATTTTACCCCAGAGCTTATTCAAAGGGGTATAGAAGCCGAGACCTGCCTGTGGAAATATTTTTTTTAATTGTTGGGGTATTTGGTCCAGAATTCAATGGCTTTCGATTGATAATGAGGTATGGTGTATTCCATATTCAGGTCACCCATTCAGTTCCAGCCTGCCTCATTAATCAGTCATCAGGCCATTTAACAGCAGTTGATATCTGCAAAGAGCCAACCCCTGTGTGTATTCTCTAATGACAGGCATCCCAGCATAGTTAGTACCAGGGTGGATTTGATTTAAATCATGATTTAAATCACTAATCAGGAAGACTTGATTTAATCATGGATTTCTACATAAAAGTGCATTCTTGTTGGTTGTTATAGCCTTAATACATATTCTTCACAATTCAGATGTAGGTTTCATTTTTAGAAGGTATGCACTATAAATTTTTAAAGTGATTGATTTATTTTGAAAACTTTTCTGATTAGTTTTACAGCTATATCAGAAAATGGATGAATGTTTTTTGGCTATTTCATTTACCAAAGGTAATTGAAGCAGATAGTTCACTTCCCAATGACTTCATAAATATCTCCAATTCAACAGACTAATCATTAATATTTGGAAGATTATCTTGCCCTGCTGTATTAGGAGGAGAACATCACCAGACAGACATCACAATTTTCATTTAACTAAAACAACATTATGTATTCTGGATTTTTTTTCTCCAACAGCAATCATATAATATTTTAACAAAACAAGCATATGACTTTTTGAATTTAATTAAACATTCAAGTTTTTTAAAGTCAAGTGTGTGTATATGTATATTTCATTTAACCGTTTTAGTTAAAAACAAACTCTGTCAGCCAGGTCAACATGAGAAACTTAAAATATTGGCTTTTGCAGCTAACTCAATTGTCTTCTCTTTCAGTTTCCTGTTTGTTCACAATTGGAAAAGAAAAACAAGCTTTCCTGCATTTTCAAGTCCCAAATGATTTCTCAATTTGGAAAGAATATTTTCTTCCTTTGGAATAATTCATTCTTCACCAGCAGAAGAAGCTACTGTTGTTAAGTGAGATTATCACTTCAACAGTCTCTGAATCCAAGTGCTTAAGTGACTTCACCCAGTTCTCTGGTGTGACTTCTTTAAAACATCATCAGCAAATATATATATTTCTTGAATGGTTCACCCTTAGCTCTGAAGTTTATTATAGTTAGCCATCATCCCTCCATAATGCCATAACATGGACATCCGGCAAACACCTCTTCTTCAGCAGTTAAGGTTTGACCCTGGTACTGAGTATTGAGAATATTTGCCCATTTTGTTTTTTATGCTTGTAATTTAACTATGTCATTGAATATATCTCTTTTTAAGATCTCACTCAGTTCCTTCCAAATTTCAACAGCGTCAGCAATAAAACAGCTATTTCTCTGCATTTTGTTCAAAGCTACAGAAATAGCCTTCAGGGTACTCAGCATGTGTTGAACATTTCTCTTAAGCTCAATGTTGAAAACTTTGGCTGTGACAGTGCCATCTATTTTGTTCACACGCTGCCATCAAATTAGGCCAGTTCTTGATACTAGTCTACTACTGAGTTCCATCGCACGTCCCGTGGGAGAGTTAACTTGGTTCCTCCCACTTTTTTCAGAGCAGCTGCTGCAATGTGGTTGTTACAGGAGTATTCTGCAATTTCAATATCATTAGCCTTTATTTCTGGAACACTGAAGTCTTTGGCTAGGAAGTGCATCAAATGAGCACTGCAACTGTATGTTAGCTTGGGACTCTCTTCTAAATAACTTATTCTCATCTTGGATACATTTTCAGTATTGTCTTTGACCAAGCTGCATACTAGACATTTGAATTTTTTTTACACTTTGTTATAGCTTTTACTGCTACTTCTTGTAAGTATTCTGCTGTGTGTGCATTTCCTGATGTATCAATTTTTCTGTAAGGAAGACATTCTCTTGTCACACAGGCACATACAACAGGATCATTGTGGACATTGTTCCACCCATCAAGACTCAGGTTAACAATTTTACCTTCTAGACCTTTTGCACACTGCTCAGTTTCTCTTTCATACATTTTATCCAGCAATTTGCCTGTGACATCTGCTCTGTTAGGTGGACTGTATTCTGGTTGTAATGCCTGAACCACGTTAATGACGTGTGGGTTCTCAATAATACAGAAAGGAGAGTTTTTGTTGCATAAACAAACTGGGCAAGTTTTTCATCAATTACCTTTTTTGATTATCTGCTGGTTCTTACCACAAACTTATCAATGGCTGTTTCTGGATGATGGAGATTTTTCCCCCTCTTTTTTGCTACAGGTGATATACTGTGGCTATGTGACATACATGATGTGACTGAGACACTATCATTGGCAGGTAACTCCTGAGACTGTAGAAAATGATGGTGATCAGGAAGGTAGATAGTCTTCAGAACCCTGTATGTTGAGGATGGCTTCTCCTAAACAAAATAAGTCGATGCAGTTATTTAATTATTATTACCATACTGTTCATTTAGTATTACTCATTGCATTCACTGACACTCAGTACTACTTTAAAGGTGAAATTGTAAAAGGAAGATCTATAGCCTATTTCAGCTATTTATTTTTTTATCTGAACTGCATCTAAAATACTAGTACCATAGAGTAACAACTAATTTTTTTTTTTTCCCTCAAACATGAAAATTCAAGAATAGTCCAGAAGGAAGACAGGCAGTTCTTAAGAAAGAAGTATGAAATAAAGTTTACCCACCTGAAGATCCTGCATATTCAGACATGTTCCTATCATTATCTTCAGTGCAGCTTCCTCCTGAGAAGGAACACTTCTCATGATATTGTTTCGTTCGGGCAACTAGGCCGTGCATTTCTTTGTTGCTCTGTTTGCATTTTGCACACATGCCTGTCTTACCCACAGGTAAAGGAACTTAATTAAAATATTCCCAAACTGTGCGTCTTTTTATGGCCTGCTGCTATTACAGGTTTTCCCTTCTAGTGAGAGAATGGTATGGTAGATCTCAAATCAATGAAGGCCACACTCAGAAAGACCTCAAGACTTCTGGAATATGCTGCTCAAACAATTTAACATTTGTTTCTACTGCCTGTCCCTCCCTTCTCACATTTATCTCCAGACTTCTCCTTATCCAGATTTATGCCGCACCCAACAATCTTCTATTCATTGAAGTTTTTGAAACTTTTTTCACTTTGAGAGAGGTAAGGGATTGACTCAGTGTACGCACATTTGCAGAGGAACAATTGGGTTGAGGTCTGTTTTTTCTCACCTCTGATATTTTTATTTATTTTAAAACATTTTTGCTGTTATCTCTGGAAACATAAATCCACAGTTTGAGAACTGCAAAACTAAGCATCTCTGATAGTGCTCAGTCTAGAACAGGGGTTCTCAAACTGGGGGTTGGGACCCCTCAGGGGGTCACATGGTTATTGCATGCGGGGGTCGTGAGCTGTCAGCGTCCACCCCAGACCCCACTTTGCCTCCAGCATTTATAATGGTGTTTAAATGTGTTTTTAATTTATAAGGGGGCTGCACTCAGAGGCTTGCTGTGTGAAAGGAGTCACCAGTACAAAAGTCTGAGAACCACTGGTCTAGAAGATACCGAGTTCCATTGAGTAGATAAAAAGATTAACCTAAATCTATACAGAAGCCCCTAGAATCCCATAAAACTGGGTCCCTAATCCATGAACTATTGGAATGCGTTTACAAAACTTTTCTTGAATGTTACATGAATATATTGTCTCGTACTATATTTAATAGAATTTTTAATCCTTATTCCATGATGAGATACATTATAGCTCAAAGATTTCTTTAGATAGCTTTTTCCCTCAAAACATTGTTAAATGTTAACTATAAAAGGTATGTTAGATTTCATACTTCCATTTGGCTTGAATACTATTTCCAGAGAATGAATGTGCATTGGCTAACCTTGAGCCTGGATGATTATTCAAGTGCATGTATGAGCAGCACAGACAGCCAGAGAAATCCATCTGCTTTCAGCGCTGCATAGGGCTCCAGAAACTGCTTTTTAATTATTCTGTGGATCAGATTCACTGTATGTTTGGGTTTTTTGCACAGTCAGAGGTCTGGCAATATTAAGTTTCTTTCACTGGCACCTTTCAAATTTGTCTACATTGTCTGAAATGGAACCGGGCTAGAATCAAATCTTCTTTTTAGAAGAACTGTCTAGCTTCGTGCCATGGAAGTTTTGGGAAAAACTAAGTTCATAAATCCCACCCCCAACCTCACTTCAGACCCTGAGTGAGTTCTTCATCTGGCAGCTGAACTGCAGGCTTCCTCAAAACAGTCTAGTAATACCCCTTTAAGTCAACAACCCAAGGTCACTTTGACTGACACTTAAGCATGTTTAGCCTTTTAATCCATGTAATAAATTCTTATGTGTATAATGCTTTGTATGGCTCCTTCTGGAAACAGTGCCCTGTCATGGGCTAAGATGAGCACATCAGTTTTAGAGAGGGTCAGGTTTATTTTATGGAACTAGAAAAACTGAAATTCTCCATCTTCAGCTTGTTTATGCAGTGTTGACAAACTTGGTTGAGCCAATAACATTATTAGAAGAAAAGCTATTTTTTTCTTCTCTTCCAGACTTTTTAATATTATCATTCCAAACACAACAGTACATGTTGCATAGGATTTGTGGTCAGAAAGACCCAGAGATCCAACAAGTCTCTCATCTGCCATTAGGTATTAGTTCTGGTTCAGCAAATCCTCTCTACTGTATCTTTCACAGTAAACTTTTAAACTTCCTGTGTCTGTAGTGTACTTCGAAGGAATTATTCAATTCTAAGCCATTAAAGACCAACTGAATTAAATAAAATGTATAATGAGAGAATTAGAAGTCTATATTTCTGGTTCTAATATGCAACATCAGTGCAAAGTTCCTACAAGTACTTTCCAAGGAACTAGAGCTATTGTTTTCTGTGCGTCTGCTGATTAAAACAGATTTCCCCCTAAACTCCTGATGTTTATCACAGATGTTTCGCTTGCCCTCTTGGTTTCTAACCTGGACCTATAAGGTATTTGTTAAAATCACTGTGCACAAATTTAAACTCCTTTGACTGGCCTTGCTGCAAAGGAGAAGAAGAAATTCCCTCACAATCACTTCATAGCTACACTGGATCTCTTCTTAATGATCACTTTCTAAGCTATAGGGGCTTACAGTAAGGATAGCAAAAATCACTTTCAAAACCCATTTGTATTCTTTCTTGAGCTGAATATTTGCAGTATCCTTTGAGCTATGAGAGTTAGTGTTGGTGGATAGTAAATCCATAAGGATTTACATGTCTTAAGTTCAGAGGTGTAATAATTTTTTTTAAGCCTGGAAGGGAGAAGCATTAGAAGGGGGCTTGACTAAAGTATATGAATTACATTAGTTTCTGCTACACCCTCCATAATCAGTCCCTCCTCCTTGTTATACAACTCCCATAGTATGAGGAGATGAGTATTCAGTTACTCTGTGGAATGCAGAGTAATGAGGTTATGGACTAAATACTGTAACTAGATTTTAAAAGGGGATAGGTAATTCTGTGACCAAGCTAAAATATAAACAAACCACTTTGTGGTCTAATCTCAAAGACTTTAACATCAGGAGGGACCATCATGATCTCCTTGCCGTAAGGTTCAGGATGGAATTCTTCAGACACCTCTTGACATTCTTTTGCTTCATACATGCATTCTATGGGGTTTTGGTTTTCCCCTGAAGTATCCATTATTGACCTCTGCCAAAGGCAGGGCGTTAGTCTTGATGAACCAATGGTCGGATTAAATAGATACAGTGTTCTTGTCATCTTAGTAGTGCCAGAATGCTCTTGTGCAATAAATATAATTATATTTCTTCATACTGAAAGATGAAAATAATGCAAGTTGTTACATCAGTTAATAAAGAATGTGCTCTCTCGGATGAGATGTAAAAATAGGTCCTTACTGCTTCTGGTCATTAACAATCACATGACACTTTTGCAAGAGCAGAGGTCTCAACATGAGTTTCCTAACCAAATTCCAATCTAGGTAGTTATGTTTTATCAATTAAAATGTCACCTGTATTTTGACACTCTTGCAATAGATATAATCTAATACAATGGATGAACCAATGGACTCTTCCATCTGGGATGAAATGGAACAGTATCTTAACTTAACTCTGTACAGGTTGCCTGGATGCAACACTTCTTTGTGGTCTGGTTTGAGGAACTGGTACATAGTTTCCCTCAGTAATGGCTGGACATGGAGGGGGAGGAGGAGAAGCTGTCATTGAGCTCTGTGGTAGTGCTTTTGTCGTCATGGGGCTGGGGACACTGAACATCTGGAAAATGTTTCTGGAAATGTTCTATCTCTGGCGCCTGGTGAAAGATGCCTACTGCGACCTACATTTCTTAGTGAGTCAGCACTCATCCTCTCTTCTTCAGGGGTACACTTCCTCATATCTGTATACTATGTGTGCGTATACTTTCCATGTTACTGCCTTTATATGCATTGACTTTGAGGCCATGGATGTGCTGGAGTGTGCGGGGCCTATAGGTCTCTCTTTGCTAGGGAATTTGTTTATGGGTCAAACTTCGAGGCTCTGGGGTTTGCAATGAGTGCACAGACATCCTTAATAGCTAGATAGAAGATAGATTCTTGAGCAATTCCAAGCACTTCCCAGACTGCTTTTCTGTCACCAGACGTCTTTAATTAGTGCCAGAGTGGCTGTAAGAATAGACAAATGAAAAGCTAAATTACTCATTCATCTGCAGCTCTCAGGAGGGATTTGGGAATCTGTCTCCCAAATTTTAGTACATCCAGAAAGAGATGCAGTGGTGGTTATTTTGTATCTGTTCTGGCAAAGTCTGTTGTATTTAAGAAGAGCGAGCTCTACGTATATAAAGCTAGCAAATTGTATTAAACTAGAATTCGTGGTCCAAAACCTGCTGTTTGACGCGATTTCTAGAGTAACATCTGTTCACAGCGAGGCCAGATTAGGCCCATAGTCATTTAATTTTTTATTACTAATTTTCTAACTTTTACAATAAACTCAGCCTTTGTATAATTAATGGGATTGAAATAACTGGGGAACTTGCATTGTGTGGCATGAGTTTTTTCTGGCCATTGTTATCTTTTGGGCACACATTGTTTAAATCATTTTGCTACCTGTTGATCAGTTAAATACCATCTGAAACCTCTTCAGGAGAATAATTAAGCATAACACTTTGAAGTGTTGATGCCTTTGCATCTGAAAGTCTTAAACATTTAACTAAGCCTCCTGGCACTCTTGTGGGATGGATATGGGGGATTTACAGGGATACCTGTCACCCCTTTTGGAGTGAAACACAACCATTTCTCAGTGCACTGAAATGTTATATAGCTGTTCTGAACAGGAAGTGAAGAATACTGTATTAGGTTGGCTAATTCCCCATATCTTATTAAAAAATGCTGTGGTTATCTAATGTCCGCAGTGGTCAGGAAACCTGTTTTGTCAAGTGCTCCAAAGAACTGTTTACATTATATAAATACCTAATTTAAGGGCAGAGTGCCACCTACTAAGTCGCTGATGCATCCTGCAGTACTTAGGCTTTCTTTAGAGGTCTCATCTGGAAACTGATGTGAGCCAACCTTAATTAGCTTGGGGGGGAACCCAGTACAAGTTCCCCCTCCCCCACCACCTTTAATTGGCATGGGAAACCATTCTGAACTCTTTAACACCACGTTCACAGCTTTCTTGCAAT
This sequence comes from Chelonoidis abingdonii, assembly GCF_003597395.2. Taxonomy (NCBI): domain Eukaryota; kingdom Metazoa; phylum Chordata; order Testudines; family Testudinidae; genus Chelonoidis; species Chelonoidis abingdonii. The sequence goes on along the minus strand of NC_133784.1, from coordinate 25,441,547 downwards.
TTCTAATGCTACTTTTTTTTCCCCTTCTGTTCAGGGTCCTTCAATTAAACAATTCATGGACATCTTCTCCCTTCCTGAAATGACCCTGCTCTCCTCTGTCATTGACTATTTCATAAATCATGGCATTGAGTTTGACCAGGTTCATCTTTACAAGGACATATCTGTGAGTATAAGGAACACCTGAAATGCAGATGCAGTAGTATGTATATGGCACAGTTAATCTTTTGTTGCTACTTGTGAACTCTGTACTGTCCAAACTCAAGTTTTTATTATTTCTAACATCTAGTTTAATTAGGGAGGCTTGGTGCACATACAGTGCTTTTTAAAAAATAAATAAATAGAGATCTTTGTATACTATTAGGTCACTATATTATTATTATTTGTTTTAACACTTATTTTGGTAGCGTTTAGAGGCCTGTTAGGTCAGGGCCCCAAAAATGACAGAAGAGTTGAATTATTTAATTCAATGTGCTTCAGGAAGTCCCCGCTTTTATTTGCAGCCCATTGTCTATCCTCTCTTATTTAAAAGGGGCAATTAAAAAAAAAAATCAGACCCCCACCCCTCCAAAAAAACCCCCAAATCCTTAGCATTGATCTAATTATTCTGATGTTGCTCACCAATATGGGCAGGATATTTCTTCACTCACCTGAGGGGATTATTGACTAGCTTAATGGCTTGGTTGTATTCTGAATTTTCAGTTAATTTATAGGTAAAATTTTGGTGAGTCCCATGAGTCCTTTGACCTAGATAGAGCCCTAAAAGACTCCAGGTCTCCCCCTATGCAGGACACATGGTTTCTCCTCCATGGGCAGGGGCTCTCAATTCCTACTTGATTAAGTGGGGTCTTGTGAGAAGCAGTGTGCAAACTTTCACCTAAAGGTAAGGACTGTATTGCTGCGCTTTTTGCCTTCCCTAGGGGGGAAAAAAGAATGTTCTAACCTTGTGTTAACTAACTCAAGGTAAAATCCTAGTGAAGACAAGGTAGTTCAAGGAAAACCTGGTTTACCTCAACCTGCTAACATGAGAAAACTCCAGCTGCTTTCTTAACTCATGTTGACTAAGATTTTTACCTTGTGTTAACTCATTTTCCTAGGGAAGATGCATCCTTTCAACCTATGCTATTCCAAAGTGTAAGAATAACTGGACAAGGGCTAACTGATGATGATCTATTTTACCCTGTAGCCTTAGTATCCTCCTGGGGTGACTGGAGGACAGATAGGTTTATCCTGTCTTTATGAGGTTATGTGATGTTAAGAGTATGGATACTTTGAGTATCACTTTTTTATAATTAATCGCAAAATAGAAAAAGATCTGTGAGCTAAAAGATGTTGGTGTTTCGAAACACCAACTGAATGTTTACACTTCAGAAAATGGGAAGCTTTGTTCTAACTTGAACCTAACCTAGAGTTTTCGGTTGCGCTGATGTTTGGATTTAAAATACAGGTATTTGTGTGATCAAAACATGGAATCCTTTTTCTCTTTCTGCTATTAAGGGTTGGAAAAAAAAATCTATATACAGTTGGTACGAACTAAGTGTCTGGTTATTTTAAACATTCTAAAGGACAATTCATTAAGTAGATTAATCTGAAGATGTGCTTTTCACCATTAGTCTATGAAATTTTCGCCTTTTATAGCAGATGAAAGTATATAAAACAGCTGTGTAATTTTCAGCTTCTGGGAGCTGTCCTACCAATGTTGTAATAATATACAGGGGAAGTGAAAAGACTACGGAGGTGAATATACATGGCATATTTTATTTTAGTACTTGGGTGGCTGGATATCAAGGTGGCAAAGGCCTTCCTGAATTGCATTACACTTATTTAGTCTGGTTTTGGAGTGAATCGTGAGGAGTCATGTCAATGGTTTCTTCAAAGCCATTGGATGAATCTACGACTTCGAACCAAATGACTGTACTATAGGTATAGATAAGCACATTTAAGAGAGTGCCATTTATTAATGGATGGCAATAATATTCACTACAGTGTGATCCAGAAGAATGAGTGCACTGTCAGATTCTTAAATTCTAATCCTGGCTGTTGCATTGGCTTGCTCTTTGGCCTCAAGTTACTTCACCTTATCTTCTGGAGTTTCTCATGTGTATAAAGTGGATGCTTACAACATATACCTCACTGGATACATTGTGTGGGTTGATACCTGCTCAGCGCTCTGAACATATAAAGCACAATAATTATTAATCAGCCTGCTGTGCTGTGTTCTGATGGGTGTCCAACGAATGCAGAATTGGGGGCGGGGGGAATCTTATCTGACTTGAGGACTAATGAGGGTAAATATTTCTTTAAAACCTTACCTGTTCATGTCACTACTCCCCTGAGGCTAATTCTTGTGTTTTGGAAGGCAAAGAATCTGCCAGGCATGGTTCAGAATGTTGTTCAGCAAAGTAGGACAGAAGTTCTTGTGAAGATATAAATACAAAACTCCTCCCACTCTGTTGCTAACCCCTAGAATTCAGCATTCTCAGAATCATGATGCACATACTTTGGTAATAGCTTTGGAAACAAACTGGCAGCCCCTCCTCCATCCCTCGTAGAAAACCTTTTTCAGTGAACTAAAAGGTATTTTTAGGATCAGGCTCATGTTGGAAACACTTATCCTAACTCTTGCTGTTAGTGAGCAAGAAACATTTATCATGGGCAATCTAAACATTCAGTTATCTTGGGCACTTCTCAAAGACCTGCTGTCATTTTTAATGTGAAGCTTGGCACTGTGTACTGGTCGAAAGGTCAAATATTAACTGATTGCCCCAGGGATTAAAGCAAGTGAGCATTTTGTTCACAGGCTCAAGTTGGTCTGCAATCTTGGTATTGGGGAACAAAACGCATAACTGTTTATCGGCCCTGCCATCCTTCAGAGAGCTTTTCTAACATCACATGGCATCTCCCAGGGTTTTCAAGGTTCTAGCTGCAATACAGCTCCAGGCTCTCTCTTTATTTGCGTGGGATAAGGAGTCTGCGACCAAGGAGCCTAGCAAACCTGGTGTTCTTTTCTCTGCTATGAATATAGTTTTAGCACATAAGTACTTACTGTTGTCTGCTTGTCACCGATATCAAGCCATCAGAAGAGAGATTTTTTTTCCTGAACAGGAGCTTGCATTTGTGGTGATAACCCCATCGCTGTTTGGTACTTGTGCCTCTTAATCTAGTAGACTGATCTATTGGTCAATGACATGGGGCATCGGTTTTTAGGGTTCAACCACATTTTCACTTCTGAACTCCAAATGTCGAAAGACTTAAGGCCAATTTATTAAATATGTCCCAATGTGCAGTTCAAATCTTCAATACTGTTCCTCCATCAGCAAGCAATTAAATGGCCTTTGAGTAGCTGCTGAATATCAGCTCTGCTGCCACCACCACAAAGGAACCCTGTAAGCATCTGCTGCTGCATATAAATGCTTGTTTAAAATTATTGTAGACCCTGAATATAGGAATCTGCAGTGAAGGGGTACAACACGTGATATGATGGAACGTGTCTGATCTAAAAATGTCCAGTTAAACTTAAACTTCTATATAACCTCCAAACCTTTATAAATGGAAAGTGTATCTGTAACTCACTCACTCACTCACTCCCCACCCCCACTCCAACCCCAGAAATTGGTGTTGGCTTTAAAAAACAGAAGTAAACCAGATTTAACAAACACAATCTGAAAATAGGATGGTTTAAAGAATGACACTCTCTTGGAACGAATGTGTGTGCAGCTTGCAGGCCTTGTTAGATGGGGGGATGTTGGGATTCTTGGTTGGACAGGTTCAAATAGTGCATGGCTGCTAGTCTCGTTCATACATATAGGAAAGAGACAGACACCCATGCACTATTTGGGATTCCTCACCTTATTGTGTATAATGAAAGAGAGACACATAGGCAGATCAATATATTTTTTTTAAATGATCCTTGTTTATATAAAGAGAAATTTTTTGGTATATGGCGTGAAGAACACTATTGTTTCAACACCCCTCAAATCTTGGCACAGACACCTGCACAGAACAGGTTAAAATTGAAGTTCTGCATCAGACTAGATGTTCCCTTCAGGAATTTCTGATTTAAAACTCAAAGCTGTCGTTTTCCTCTTTTTTAGGATGCCATTAAAGATGTGCATGTGAAAGGAATGATGTACAAATGGATTGAGAAGGACATGGGTCAGTTAAGTTTAAATCCATTTTTCTTAATTTTCAGTGCTAACGCATGTTTTATTGAATGTTGGTTTTACAGTACATCACCAGACCAGAACTGAGAGTGATAATAGCAAGCTACAGTAAGGTCATGTTCATAGCTTATGCTTAAAGCTATCTGAGGAGTTGAAAGAGGTATTTTGGTACTGACCAAGGCTGCTTTACAAAGAAAAGAACAGTCCTTTCATCCCTCCAGCATTATTTTATTTGCTTATAAGTTGGGGATATTAGCAGTTAAGTGGAAAAAAGGCCATAGCTATTGTAGATGAACTTCCCCGCCCCCACTATATAGTCAGCCCTTTGACACTATAATTGTTCATTTTGTCTTTTTACATTTACTTGCCTGCCAAAAGTACATTAACTCACTTGTGCATGGGGGTGGCGAACTCTTCTAGTACATAAAGCTAGCTTTTTGTTTTGTTGTTGCTGTAATTCTCTATTCATCTTGCTTATTTCAATAATTATAACGCTGTGTACCCAAGAGTATGGGCCTCTGCATTCCAGATGATGTCTCGTAGGCAACCTTTTTTAAAAACCCCCTCGCAAAATTTTAAATAATATGCGGGTGGAAAAAATTGATAGTAAAAGATGATACAGACTTGTGGGTCTCGGTCTCTTTTTTTTTTTTTTTTTTTAACAGAGGAATATATCCTACATGGTGATGAAACTTATGCTGTCCTAAACCGACTGGTTAACCTCAACAAGAAACTTTTCCTTATTACAAACAGCCCCTTCAGCTTTGTGTGAGTATCGTTTATTATGAAAAGAATATGAATCAATGGTTATAGTTACATGCTTTAGACTATATGGTTTGGGGCCTATTTTCCTCAATGAGGATTTGAAGGTAGTAAACTGGATGTTTTTAATGCGGACATTTCAGTGGACATTCTATTTGATTGGGGGAATAGAACAGTGGCTTGTGATACAGATTATTAAAACATGCAATACTAACAACAAGGTTCTCTTTGTCTTTGACGGGAGCTGTTCTAACTTCTCTGTTGGGGCTGTGACTGGCCAGTATTAATTTTGCTGTCATTTTACCTAAACATTGAGCCAACAAGCAATATCTCTGAGTCAGAACTTGCTGACTTTGAGGTAGATAGAGGAGAGAATTCCTTATCATGGTAAAATAAGTTAATGATGCAACAACTGTGTGCAGTCCTATGTGCAGCAAATGGAGTCAGAAGTTTTTGGAATGTCTGCATTAAGACTTATTTACATAAAAAAACAAAAAAAAAAAGTTTAAGACCAACTGAAATAAAGCTTTTATGGATTTCACTCTGGGGGATTCTTGGAATATTAGACTTTTCCCTGTTTGCAGAGTAAAGGAATAAACATATGGTTGGCAAGAATCGGCGGACTCTTTGACATGGTCATTGTGAAGCTGATAAACCCACCTTTTTTTCAACTGATAGAACGAACGCCAAGTATGTTCCATTGTAAGCATTGCACTGGCTGCATTTGGCTTGTAGACTTTCCTGAAGCAAAACATTTCCTCTGTTCTCCTCCACCCATTCCAAAGTATTGGTTATCGAGAAAACTGTCCACCTCTTGGGGAGGGTGTGTGTGTGTGGTGTGTGTGTTGTATTAGATCATAAATTCTAAGCCTGGTGCAGAATTGCGGTCCCCTGCTTCTTCGATATTCATTAGCCAGATGCATCTATTAGGGCAAATATAATTCTCCTCCATTAATAAAAAGCATTTCGTGAAATCCTAAGCCAGAATTTGCCTCCAAATTTGGGGCATTTACGAAGTTATCAGAATTTTGTGGTACAGAAGAAGAAATGGAAGGAACAGACAATAGCAGAACTGTATGAAAAGTTTGAAATATGCTGGACATTGTGATGTGCAGTTTTTTTCTTGCTGCACTAACATACCTTCTACAAATGGCAAAGTAACTTAAGTGGGGTGGTTTCTTAATTACTTGGTACTTTCACCCTGTATGTGGTGGTGGATTTTTTTTTTTTTTTAATTTTTATTCCTTATTTCTCTTTTCAGTAACTCTTATACTTGGTGACTAAAGAAAACATTCCTAGCAAAACATTTCTGACATACCAGTTTTTTATTTTTTATTGGTAACGATTTCCTTTAGACTTGCAAAATAAGAAGGGAGAAGTGGTCATGCTGGCTCTTGAAAACAGATATAGAGAACCTGTATCTTTTTACAGTGCTGCCTCAACTTATGAGTGACACAATTTTATTCTATTACCAAGAGCAGAGAATATTCTTTTTAATCAAGCCATTAGCCCAGTTAGAAGTGGAATTGTTGAGTGTTTTCCCCACTCATTAGGCATATTTGCTTGGCTTTTTTGTTTGCAAACCAAAAATCTGATCAGTTCATCAGGGAGGTGGCTTTCTACTGAAAACCAGCTTCATTTTTATTGGCGTGGATAACTGTTTCCTTAATTGCAAAAATAGGCAGTAAGTCTTTATCTGTAATGCTGCTGCTGTTCATGATGAAAGTGCAGGATTCAGTTGTTGTGCTTGCTCAGTTAATAGTGCACATCTACCCTGAACAAGACACACCTCTGAACACAATTAGTAGCTTTAGCAAAAAGGGCCTGGAGATAACAGACCGTGAAAATTAGGTTGCCCTCTCATCTGCTACCTAGAGATATTTCAAGGCCCAGGTGAATTGGGAGGTTTGTTTTGAGAGGCTTGTGCTGATGCTGTCCATAATTTAACTGTTTTCTGCCTACCTAAAGAACTTCACTATCTGTTGCTCTAAAGCCAGCATCTTTCGCCAGCACTACATTAACTTTAAAGCCCATTTCCTAGTGGTGTAAATGTTCACATCAATTGACAACAGTGAAACAGTTTAATTGTTTGTGGTGAGCTGTTATGGCACTGTTACAGGCCACCTACACTGTCTGGCTTCAGACTAGCCACTGCCTCCTTTTTCCTCTCGCTCAGCTTGGCTCTTCCATACTTCCATCTTGGTTTGGTTGCTTCAGCGACTCGGCCTTCCAGCTAAGTCCTAAAGAAAAATCCACCCCTTCTGGGGTCTTCAAATCCAGAACAGTCTTTCATCCCAGTCTCAAGCTGAATAGAACCCTTCTTTTCTGAGGATCAGTCTTCTCTTCAAACTTCAAAACAACCTTCAGCCTGCCCTCTGAGCTCAACTCGTAGCCCTTCCTGGGCTCTGCAGTCTCCTAGCAGCCCTTGAACTCCCCTCTTGTGCTCCTTTTGGGTCTGTACCGAACACTGATGCTCCCTGGGTTTCCTACTTGGAGTCTCCTTTCCTCCCTCTAGCTCTCCACAGGCGTCTGTCTTGTCTCCTTGCTGTCTCCTTCCTCCAGCATGTACTTTGCTCATTTTCTCCATCTGGGGAAGTGCACTAAGTATGTCTGATGGGGCTTGACCCATGTCACAGGATGAATGGCTCTCATGGGACATGACAATACAATGCTGCTTAGTGACCCACCAACAACCGTTTTTGCTACAGATCTCTGCGGAAACAGTAGCACATTGGAGAGAGTTAACTTCTACCTTATAACGTTCCTGTAACTTTAAGTGAATGCTTTTAACTAGTATTAAAAAATCATCTTCTGAAACCCCTGCATACAAACACTGAGTTTGTCACAACCAGTTTATTTGTTCCGGGGCACCACTACAATTTATATAAAATACTGCACAATTCACAGTTGTGTTGAAGAACCAACAGGTTAGCAGACAATGCTATGTATAAATAACACTATTGTTTGAATAATTATCAAAAGATCTAAATAACTGTTAGGCACACTTGTTCTGTCAGAGTACTCTTAAATTTACTAGTGTGTTTTACTAAAATTTCTCCATCTGTAATCAGCCTTGGTTTGGAAACTCTTAGTATGGTGACAAAGTTCCAGGCCCATCTCCAGTACCTAGTACAGTGAATAATAGTCCGGTTGTTACTATGCTGCTCCTTATTCTGTGGTGCTAAACCTTTTATATCTTATTTCATACTCTGTTTTTTGTACATCATTGTAAACTATGTTAAATAATGAATGTTGTTTTGAATTTCTATCAAAGCTTTACTATGTGTGGGAGAGGGAAGTTTGTTCTGTGGATGGTATAATTTTGTGTCTGTAATTTGACAGCCTTGGTTAGATGCCCTCTTTTTTTTTTTTTTTTTTTTTTTTTGTACAAGTCCTAATAATAAGTAACATACCAAAACAGGTTCAGAAAGTTAGAGTACTCTGAAAGGCTGAGGGTTACAGGCATTCTTGGTACAGTATCTAGGAATAACCATACTAGATAGAACTAGTTTTCCTTATTTCCCTCTCACATCCATATGCTTCTAATAGTGTAGGAAAGTGGCATCAGAATTTTTTTTATTTTTCATTTATTTAATCTAAAATCAGCCTTCCTCATTATTAGGAACCTAACATCCACTCATAGGTAGGCACCTCACTTTGTTTCAGGCATGAGGAGCTGTCTAATCTCTCTTATCATGAGAGAGATTTACAGCTTGTCTTGGTATCTACATACAGCATGTAGACCTTGGGGTTTTTGAATAACAATACCTTACTGCTATTAATTGTAAAATGAAGTGTAAATGGAGCCAGACGCGCATGATTTATGGAGAAATAGAATTTGGCTAAATGACTAAGTGGGATCTGGGAGACATGGCCCTACAAATATTTGAAGGACAATATACCCTCAAATGAGATGGACTGTTAACAGAGCAGCAAGTCATATAATAAGAGTTAATAGGGTGAAAGAAAACATAGGCTGCATATCAGGAAAAGCTTGGTGATAATGAGCTGTATTACACTGTGGAACAGTCTCTCAAGGAAATGGCTAGTAACCTGCTGCTTTAGTCACAACACTAGGACAGAAACTGTGCAACGGAGACTACTCCTACACTGATGAGACCAGCAAGATGGGACATAGAGAATTCTCTTCCACTTTTGGTTGTATAAATGCCAAGATCCCCATTCCACCAGCCCCCGGTTTCTGCTGCTACAAGAGCTGCTTTTCCCTATTCTGAGATTTCCTAATAGTGTAGTATGTAATGGGGTGTGTTGTACCTCCAAATGAGATAGCAGCCAGGGTAGGCACATGTCTGGGCAAAAGGCTGCCTGATTGTAGCATTTGTTTTCCTGGTCCCTCAAAAGCAATACAGATCTTTCAGGTGTTTGTGGTAGTGTAGGGAGGGTTAATACAAAAACTTTAATAGGCTAAAACTAAATTTTTATCCTCATGAGAAGAGGAAGCTAAAGGTCACTTTTTTTTGCTTAAAATTCACTTTGTACAAGTTGCATAACATTAATTTAGGAGCTTCATGATGTGATTTACTGCTGTGTATGGCAATTGGAAAAATGTAAATTACTTAACTCGTGCTCCCCCGTTTCCTTTTTAGACCTTTTAGAAAATTGGATGACAAAGGCTCACTCCAATGGGACAAAATAGACAAACTAGAAAAGGGAAAGATCTACAAACAGGTAAATAAAATATAAAGCCTTGTATTTCATTTGCTCATTCCCTCTAAAACCATAGGGACTAATATAATTCCTATGTTCTTAGAAGTTCCTGGCAAAGCCTGGTGAAAGCTTTATTTCCCTCTCCTTTTGCTTTAAAAAAAAAAAAAAAAAA
>NC_133784.1:25402242-25430689 GCF_003597395.2 Chelonoidis abingdonii | reverse complement strand
AGTGGAAATTTCCAAGGGCAGGTATATATATGCTAGCAAGCAAGCTAGAGATAACGAGGTTAGTTCAATCAGGGAGGATGAGGCCCTGTTCTAGCAGTAGAGGTGTGAAAACCTCTTCCATTTGGCTTCCAGTTCTTAAATACTGCAGACTTGCGTCCCATTCTCTGTTGTACAGGATGGGAGCGGTGGCAGAAAAAACCCTTTAATGGCATGGTTCCCTTTTGATTTGACAAGATTTTTAATCTTTGGTGTTGGACCTCAGTGACAAGTACTACTTGTGTATATATATCAGTTCTGAGACTCTGTGATGCTCAGTTATTGCACAGGCCGAAAGGCCATCACTGCTAAATTTTTACATTTCCCTCCCTATTGACTAATAGGGAGTAAGTTTGGGCAAAGGTCAGTAACAGTTGTATCTAATTGCTTTAGCAGTAAACTTGTGAATTAGATTCTGCTATTATTTCCAAGGTAACTACAAGCAGAATTTGACTTTTACTTTCCTTGCACAGGAAGAAAGGAGAACTGGAAAATGTTTTTGATTCCAAGAGTTAATTTCAATAGAACATTTAATACTTAATAATGGATTAAGATGTTTGTGGTAATAAGCTGTTTATATGGATGGTCAATCGTGTTCTCTGCCTAATCTTGTAACCTTCTTTTAACCCTTTAAAATAAAGATTTGCCTTTTGGTGTCTGGAAACTTGCAGTTAATTTAGCGGGAGTGCCTGATAGTCTCCCTTATTATTCCCTTAGCTTTCTTAGGCAGAAAAATTGATTCATACCTTTCCCAATTACTGGATTCTTCCAGATGGTGCTTAGAAGGGCAATTGGGAACTTGTGCGGTCCTGCTGGGGGGCGGCAAGATTCAAGCCCTTCATGCCAGAGACCTTGTACCCAAAGCCATTACCCTAATCTGAGGTCAAATGACAGCTTCTCTTTAAGGCTCCTATCAGTGACTGTCGCTCTGAGACTCTGCACAAAGTATGTTAAATACAAGTATTTTGTTAGCAGCCTCACAGAAGGACTATCATAAAATGGCTTAAAAATATCTAGCCCTGAATTAGAGAGAGTATTGTTAGTATTTTTGTGAAACTTAAGTTTTGGGCCAGGCTATCTGGCAGAAACAGTCCACATCTCCAATCCAATTTGTTTTCCAGATTGTGTCCAGAAAGTATATAATTGAGCACGTTTTCCCTATGGACTCTTTGTGTAGCGCAGGGGCCGAGACACCAGACCCAATTATCAAACTCTCCAATTAGCTAGAAACAGACTCTGCTCAGCTACATTGGATGAAAAGGGCTTGTTCCAGTGTAACTGACAGAAGGAGCATTTATCTTCCTGCAGTGTGTAAAATATGATCCATTCTGCATCTGTTGCTACTCAAGGAGAAGGTAATGCCTTTGAGGTAGGTATTAACTCCATCTTACATGTGTTTACAAATACAAGATTTCTGACCTTCCCAAGGTCTCTCTCAGTCCCATAGGAGAGCCAGAAATAGAGTTCCTACCTCATAGGCATGTTGTGAGAATGACTTGTGGTTTGCTTTGAGATCGTCTAATCCAAGTAGGATTCATAAATCCTACATCTACAAGAACCTTCCAAGTTGGAGATTCTATTGATAGTGTACTGAGTGGCTTACTGTCATTTCCAGCACTCATTCACAGTAATCATTTAAATTTTTGGCTATTTTCTAGTAAGATGTTACACTAGCTGTGGTGTTTTTTCTGTTTGCAAGTGGTAAAAAGGATGATCTTTGCATGAATAAGAGGGGATGTGGTCTACAAGACCACCTTCCTACTAAAAGGGTGCCCACCCTATAAAAACCCTGTCTTAAATATAGCAAGGCACATTGTCTTGCATCCTGATGATACTGTATAGCTTTTGCAAAGCTTTAGTGTTTATACCTAAGGCAAATTTTAATCATGCTGTTGTTTTCCCTGTCTGCATGTTACTCATGCAATGCGATTGCAGATTTCTTCTTTACTCAGTTAAAAATCAGATGCCTGTGCTGACAAACTACTTGGCACCTTAAATAGTGTGGTTTTTCAAAATGCTCTCCTTCTGGGTAATGGGATAGTTCCCTTCCTAATGAGGATATTGTGAGGACTGATTTGGTTACTCTCTGCAAAGCATTACACATGAGTGTGAGCACTTAAAGAAAAGTCGGTGGACAAGGAAAACTGGCATCCCTTTCTTTATTCAGAGCCAGACTCTGACTTAATGGTCAAGTGCAGCAAGATTTGAGATTTACATGATTGTGTCTGTACTCCCATTGTCTGGGAAGTGTATATTCCTATCCGGGTAGTACCCTCCTCTGTGCAAAGAGGTGCACTCAGCCCTTCCTGTGCCCTGATCCTGAGGAGTGCTGAGCACTCTCAACTGATCATGTCTCGTCTCTTAGGATTGACTCCAAAGAGAGCAAACCCCTCAATTTTTCTTAGTTTAGCAGATTAAGAAATTCACAGAAAGGGCTGAAAAGCACCTGACTCTGTCTAATCTGTCACTTACTTTTGAAACCAAACTTTAATTAGAATTGGCCTTTCTTTGCTTTCTGTGAAGGCCATGTTAGTGAGTGAGAAGTGAAATTGGCAATTTGAGAGCCCAGTGTGGGGAATTATAAACCAGTTTCCAGCCTTCATTGATACAAGTTGGAAAGCCGAAGTAAGAGCTTTAACAATGAATAGTATAAATTATCAGTCTCAGAAAATGAGAGATGGAGAAAACTGTTGGCTGATCAGTCCACCCCCAGGGGTAACACGGGATGGCTACTGACCTCTGATTAGTAAGGTGGCAATTTAAATACAATTTACACTTAAAATACAGCTTCCTGCAAGTTCCCAGGGTAAGCACTATTTCCTGCCTTCTGTTAAGTGGTGATTACAGGCTAACCACAGAAATAGCAGACTCCTAGCAACATACAGTAGATCATGGGCTGCCTGAGGAAATGTTCAAACTCCATGGAAAAGTACAAAAATGTCACTCTTGCAATGAATTGTAGCTCTGAGAAAATAAACTGAACTATTGAGTGCAACTTGCTGGACAGCTCTAGGTTGAATAATTGACTGGACAAATGGTCAGGAATTTAGTGGGGTTGCCAGTGTAGATGTATGCACATGCAATGGCTGACTGACTGTGGTAGTGAGGAGACTAGTCAGTGCAATCTTCTTGCTTTTGGAAGCTAGCCCAGTGGTGGTTTGCTTACCAAGATCCTTTTAGGCAAGTGGCATGACAGTTGGCTCATGTCATGAAATTGCTGCCGCCTCCATCTTCCAGTGCCATAACAGAGGATCTTTCTACCCCACTGCCTCCTGTTTTCTCATTTCTGCAAATCAAATTTTCCTTACTGCCCTTCCTTATTAGGTAGTTGCTACAGGTATTTCCCAGTCTAAGTCTGCTTGCTTCTTTTTACTAACCCATATCTTCAGTTATCAATCTTAGAGTTTTATACTGCCACCCCTCACCCTAATATCAGAGTGTCTTTCACATAAAGTATATTAGCAGCAGCTTAGTCCCTGGCAGGATTCATGCAGTGTTTGTCTTCTTCCTTTCTAGGTTATAGAAAGCTTTGCTTAGGGAAGGGTGTGGGGGTGTTTTGGTAGAGGAGGGTGGTTGATACGGTGTGTGGCCTTCTGATTATGGCAGAAAATCTTTTTCAAAGAGGAAGCTTTTGCAGCATTTTCTAAAGATGAGTATAGATTAATCTTGTCTGACAGTTTCCTTCTACAGCCAGATCTCCCTCAACTGAGAGTGCTTTGTCCTCAGTGCTCTCACGTCTTGTCCTTGGCTTCATGATCTGTATTGTGCCAGAGGAGTAAAACTGTCTGGGCAATTCATAGATAGCAATATGGTCTCTAGTGTAGCTGGGACCCTTACTCCTGAGGAAATTCTGCACCACTGCATAGTGCAAGCAGAATTTCTTTCCTCACAGAAATGGGCTGCAGTGCTGCTGGCTGCCACTAGGGGCTGCTGGACCTGGCACAGCCCAGCTCCTGCATAGAAGACACTGCTGGAGAGGGAGCTGGAGGGTTCCCAGCAGCTGCAGTTCCCCACACGTCCTGAGTGAAGGAGACAGTGGTGCACAGGAAACTCCACACAAGCCTGGGACCCAGCATCAGGCTATTTCTCCCTCTGGGTCCCTGGGCTCTGAGGGATAGGCGGGTGGGTGTCTGGGATGGGGGGGCATGGTTGGGCTCGGGGTGGGGAAGGGTTGTGGTCTGTGACTGGGCTCTGGGAGGGATGGGCTGCAGGTATCTGGCCTTGCAGGGCCTTGTGGCTGGGCTCTGGGGATTAGTGGGTTTGGGTGTATTGGCTTGGGGGAGGGGAAGGATTATGGGTGTCTGGCCCCCCAGCTGGGCTCTAGGGGGAGAAGGGGTAGAGAAACAAGAACTGGGTTGTCATAGGGGTTTCATTAACTCTCTGCTCCTGGGGGAATTTTTGTGTCTGGGTTAGACATACTTGCTGACAGCTATTGAAATAAACTACCAAAAGAATTGAAACTGGCATGATTATGTAGTGTTGGGTTTTTTTGATATTTAAAATTTGCAGAGTTTTAAAATATGGACAGAATATTTAATTTTTTGGCACAGAATTCCCCCAGGAGTAGGTGACCTTAGGTCTGCTACTTTAAAGTAGCATTGTCAGCCAGCTAGGAGCCACTGGTTGAGGATGCACTAGGTTGCAAAGCTGCCAAAAGCAGTGTGTTCCAAGGGCTCACACAAGCATAGCATGAGCAAGATTTAGGATTAAAAATGTACTATACCAAATTGCATTTCTAAATTCTTGACCTGCCTTAAAGTGCACAAGGCACTGTTTTGCTGTTACAATAGCAAAATTTGTCTGGACTGCTGGGCTGCCTTGCTAGTAGTGGAAAAGACTTTAGGCAAGTCATTCAACTTCTGTTCTCCATCTGGGAGATAGGTGTAACACCCTCATGGGGCTATTGTGAGCTTTTAATAGTCTGTAAAGCATTTTGAGACTCTTGGAGCAATATGCAACAGGATTATTACTCAAGTCCTTCAGTATTGCTAATGCTGTGGCATGGAGCTGGGTCAGGTTTTTGTAATGATGATTATGGGACAGGAAGGCAGTCCAGTATGTGTGCAATATGCACACAGGATGCCCAAATGGCTGATTAGTTTGGCCAGCAGCTCCCTGTATTTTTGTTACTGCAATAGATTGTGGTGCTGGAAGAATCCAATACTGGGGCAAGGAGTAAAATTCATTCCAGCTTCAGTTTAAACAGGCATGAGGGTCAGCATTGCTGCAAAGGGTTGTATTTGACTACTTATTTTCTAAAAAGTCCTGTTTGCTTTGTGACTTTCAAGGGAAACTGCTCAGGAGGAGTGGAACGAGGTGTGCTTCCATAGATGGACATTAGGAAACGTTCAGACATGGGATTATTTTTTTTTCTCGAGTTGGAAAAGTGTTTTGGCTTTCAGACTTTCAGAATATGGGTGGTGTTTGTGTTGGTTTTGGATTTAAATCAGTTGTAAATTCAAAACCATATAAGCATGTTCTAATACAAGGGATTGAAATGCTTACCTGAACGTTGCTGTTAATACAGCCAATTCTGGATTAAACAATATTGTCTGGCACAGCAATGAGGGGTGGAGGGGGGAGAGGAGGAGAGATTCTTTTCAATAGATCCTTGATAAACAAACAAGTCAGATGAGCCTTTTATGACACGGGATTTGAAGCAGTATCTTGGATTTCCACAATATTATTCTCTGTTCTGAGTTAATTTTTATTTTAATGTTTTGATCTCTTCCTCCCTCCTCCTGTGTCTTGGACTACTAATTCTGTTCCCCCTGTCCCCGGATCCACCCCCATCCACCTCCGACCCTCTTGTGATTTCACTCTCTGATGTTCTCAGAACTCATAAGCCTCCTCTCATGCTCTTCAGTGCTGATGTAGGGTCTGTTTTCCTGCTTCCAGGGGACTAGTACCTATGTTTACCCTTCCCTCCCCAGGGGCAATTGCACCCAAAGTCTTGATTATCTCCTGACTCTTTCCTCCCCGGAAGCGTGAGGAAAGGCTGCTCTCCAATCCCATCCCATGGAAACCTGGGAAAGGGGTGGGTGAAGAACTACTTTCACCTGTATGGAAAGAGAGCAGGTTGTCTTGATAGTTTCTTGATCCAGGGGAAGGAGTTGCAGGGGTCTGTGTTCTCTCTCCGCTCCCACTGTTGCAGGCACAGAGGGTACCCGAGGCAAGCAACAGTGGTTCGTGCCTGGAGTGCTTAGCGCCAATAAACACACTAGGGTGGAGAAGCAAGCAAAGTTTTTATTTGAGATCTCAAAGTGGTGCTGGGAGACTTAGCACACCTCAGATCCAGCACACCTAATATAAGTGGCTTTTCCCTTTTTTCTCCTTTCTTCCTCCCCCTCCTCCTCCTTCCTCCCCCTGTAGCAGTTACGTAAGCGCAGGTGCATTAAGTAATCTTGGCTGTGGCAGCTCGTTAGTAAGTTTTCCTTCTGCAAGTTATCTTGTCCTTCTGCTAAAGGTGCACAGGCATCATTATTTCTGCTTTAGACCAGTTAGAACTGTTGCAATTGATAACTGCTGTTACACCTGGCCTTTTAGGTCGATTAAAGTTTAAACATGGAAGGACTCTTGTTTGCTGAGGCCTAAAACCAGGAAGGCTCCATACCCTTGTGGCCTTCCATCCTCCTGAGTTACTTAGGGTTATGCTTAGTGACACCAACACCACCCAAGCAATGATGTTGCTCAGGATTGTTCTCTTCTGACTGCTAGGTCAGTCTTCTGCAGCTACTCACTGGTCGTTACCTGAACCAGCAGGAAACAGCACACAGATCTGTTTCTACAGTATTGATGCTTCTCCCTTTCCCATCCCACTTCTCCACACCAGATTGTGCTTAGAGCATTGCAGGGCAGGGGCTGAATGGTGCTGTTACCCACAAAACCGTAAAATCCTTCAGAAAATACACAGAGGCAGCTGTTAAGTTCAAAGGCAAAACTGACATTCTAATCAGCCATTGTAGTGGTTTGGTAACCTTAGGGCCGGTGCAACCATTTAGGCGGACTAGGCGGTTGCCTAGGGTGCCAAGATTTGGTGGTGCCAAAAAGCAGCGCCCCAAAACTTTTTTTTTTTTAAGTGGCTGAGCGGCCCGCTGCTGCTGGGATGGAGAGGGAGTCTGAGCTGCCGGTGGCAGTGGCAGCCGGCAGCCCAGGGGGTCCCCTGGGTCAGTGCGCTGCCACTGCAGCTGGCAGCCCAGGGGGTCCCCTGGGTCAATGCACCACTGCAGCAGCCGGCAGCCCAGGGGGTCCCCTGGCCCAGGAGAACCTCTGGGCTGCCGGCTGCTGCAGTGGTGGCGCACTGACCCAGGGCCCCTGGGTCAGTGAGCTGCCACAGCATCTGGCAGCCCAGGGGTTCCCCTGGGTCACCGCGTCTCTGCCGGCAGCCTAGGGGTTCCACTGCCCAGTTGCTGCTTTACTTCTCCTGCCTCCCAGGCTTGCGGCGTCAATTAGAGCAGGACAGCGTGCTCGGGGAGGAAGCGGAGCAGAGGTGAGCTGGGGTGGAGAAGTATCACAGGGCTTCTCGGGGCAGGGAGTGGGGAGCTGCCACTGGGAGCTGCCACGGGGGCAGGGGGCACACTTCAGGGGTGGGGTGGGGAGCTGCTGCAGGGCTGGGGGGGCGCAAGGTGGAAGTTTCGCCTAGGATGCGAAACTTCCTTGCACCGGCCCTGGGTAACCCCTCTTTGCTATGGCACCATCGTGCAGTTCCAAACTATTTTGTAGGGTCTCTAACTTTTCTACATTGCAGCCACCAGTTCCTCAAGTACTGTTCAGGGTTGAGGGGGAGAGGGGAAAGAGTTGAAAATGATCTGGATGCTGCTGGCTAGTTCTGTCTAAACCTTTTGCAGCTGTGTTTAAGTCTCTTATTTCAGTATTGGGCTACAAGTGGAACTAGCTTCCTCTCTGGTATGTTGAAGACTGTCGTCTTGGGCATCAGCAGCCATGAATGAAAGGCCAGTTTGTAGTCAGTCAAATGCAGGACTGGTTGTAAGCAATCTCTGCATAAGAAGAGCGCTTAAAGATAGATTCCTTCCCCCCCCAACCCCACTTGGAGTAGTGATGAGAAAATGGGCTTTCAGTACATGATCTGGCAATTGATCTTTATCTGCTTGTTAAAGACCTTATTTTTGCCACACACATAATTGAGTAGTAATGATGAAGGCTTGTGGCATTTCCTGAAGAGGGCCTATTTCTGTACCATAGGCAATCAATACCAAGTGGGCATTGAGTCACAGAACCCCTGCGCTCAGTTTGCTGGAGCTATTGCAGAGCAAGCAGGGGTGGAGAATGGGGAAGAATCTATAGGCTTCTTTGTAGGCATTGTCATCACTAGTTAAGTAAAAAGTTAATGGGGTTTATGGATGATACATTTGTAGAATAAATAGTACAGTAACAGACGGATTGATTTGAAAAGTCAGCTTCAATTGGTTAATATAAATCTTTTCTTGGTTTTTTAAGTAGTCTTGGAACCAAGCTGTATCCATATGATTTTAACACAGTGGTGTTCTCACCCTCCATCCTTTTTATATTTGTTGCACTCGCTTGTTGCCTTTTGTCTGACATTCAGAATGTAAGCTCTCTTGGGTGGGGGGATTGCACTTTACCATGTGGACTGTCAGAGCCAGATTTCCAGCTAGGCACAGTAGGCATGTGCCATGGGGTGCCTAAAAGTTAAAAGTGGGTTAAAAGTTTCATTTTTTACTGCAAAAACACGAAGGTCAGCTGTAGGCGGGGGAGGGGGCAAGGCATGGCGCTGAAGATGCTGTGCCTAAGGGCACATAAGGTGTAAATCCAGCCCTGCTGACTGTACAGTGCTTATGACATTGGAGCCCTGACTGAGATCTCTGGATATCGTATGTTGAGGGCTTTTTTTGAAATTTAGGTCCAGATCCTCAAAGGTATTCTAGGCTCTTAAAATCAATTGAAGTTAGGAGTCTAAATACCTTTAAAGATCTGAGCCTTAAAACCTAAAGAGAGAGGATTCTAACATTTACCCTAACTATCTAATGTGTCAGATTATTAAGGTTGTTAAATAAACCACCTTTCTGACATCTTCATTAAAATTCTGTTATCTGGTAGCTCGTCTTCCTCACGTCTGCAGCCGCTGCCCATGTTTTCGTAATAACAGTGTCACATGTACCTCTCTAATCAGCAGCAATTGCCAGAAATGTGTAATAGCACACGTGCTTCCCTAATAGATGTCAGATGGAGTTTGTCTAAGCTGATGTGACACCTGGAGAACTTTGCTTTTCCTTCTAATGCTTTTCTGACTTATAAAGTAAATGAGTTTATCCAGGGCACATGACTGGAAAAGCTTTCCAAAGCAAGTCATATTCTAGTTTGAGATGTTCTTGACTGTAGATAAAAATGTGTGTGGTGGGAAGCCAGACAATCTAATTAGAACAAGGGCAAATTACATAAAAGGGAAAGGTTTCAGAGTGTAGCCGTGTTAGTCTGTATTAGCAAAAATAATGAGGAGTCCTTGTGGCACCTTAGGCCTGGTATACACTGGGGAGAGGAGGGGGGAGATTGATCTAAGTTACGCAACTTCAGCTATGTGAATAATGTAGCTGAAGTCGGTGTACTTAGATCGACTTACCGTGTTGTCTTCACCACGGTGAGTCAACTGCTGCCACTCCCCCGACGATTCTGCCTGCGCCTCTCACCAAGCTGTTGTACAAGACTTGACGGGAGAGTGCTCAGGGTCGATTATCGCGTCTAGACTAGATGCGATAAATCGACTCCCACTGGATCGATCGCTGGCTGCTGATCCGGCTGGTAGTGTAGATATACTCTTAGAGACTAACACATTTATCTGGGCATAAGCTTTTGTGGAATAAAACCCACTTCATCAGATGCATAGAGTTAAAAATACAGTAAGCAGTATATTTTCCACTCCATGCATCTCGTGAAGTGGGTTGTAGCCCATAAAAGCTTATGCCCAAATAAATTTGTTAGTCTCTAAGGTGCCGCAAGGACTCCTCATTATAAAAGGGAAAGTATGTTAAATCCAAAATTTAAGATGTAGTTTTGAAAAACTCCTCCTCAAAAATGAGAAGCTAGTAGGAAAAATTGCTCTGCTTTAATAATAATAAAAATAACTCTTCAAGGCACCTTTAATTTTCATGCGACTATTCTAGTGCATGAGAACCCGGAAGTGAAACTTGATAAAAAGTGAAATTAATTATTCCTACTCCCCCAGTTGAATGAAGTGCAGAATATATAAATGGTGCAGATACATTGACTTTTTTTGAATGATATTTGTGTTTTTAATACTTGAAGGTATTGCCAAAATAACTCTCATACTGGTGCACTGTATTCTCAAAAGCAGCTAGCTCTTTTTGGAGAGTGTGTTTTTTTTTTTGTTTGTTTTTTGTTTTTTTTAAATGTCTATATTAAATTCTCATGTGAAATAATTAAACTTTACATTGTCTTATTAGGAAGTCGTTACTTTGAATATTTTGCTTTCTTGAACTCCTTGACAAAACAGTGATGTGTCATCACTTGCAGAGAAAAATGAGGTGTTTGGTTCATATTCACATTCTTGTTTGTTCTCCCTCTCTTTGCAGGGAAATTTGTTTGATTTTCTAAGGCTAACAGGTTGGCGTGGGTCCAAAGTACTTTATTTCGGTGACCATCTGTACAGCGATCTTGCAGTAAGTAGAACCATGTCTGCTTCTGTTTAATACCAACACTGCTGAATATTTTTTTTTGTTTTTTTGTTTTTTGGTCTGCTAGAATTTAAGAAGGACTTAATTCTTAATTTTGTATCCTGTTTTTACTCAGATACCTTTGCATTGCTCAAGGTAGAACCCTCTGCTGTGGCTTTTTTAACTTAGTTAACTTGTCCTGTTTAAGTGTGTTTTGGATTTAGTGGAATTACAATACTCCTATGAAAAAACAAAGCCCAGTTGAACTGAATGGTGTGGCTGTGTGTAGGGAGGGGTAGCAAGGGACCGAGTTTGTACGAATTGCTCAGGTCAGTAGTTCTCAACCTTTCCAGACTACTGCACTCCTTTCGGGACTTTGATTTGCCTTGCATACCCCAAGTTTCACTTCACTTAAAAGCTACTTGCTTACCAGATCAGACGTAAAAACACACGTGTGTCA
This sequence comes from Chelonoidis abingdonii, assembly GCF_003597395.2. Lineage (NCBI taxonomy): Eukaryota > Metazoa > Chordata > Testudines > Testudinidae > Chelonoidis > Chelonoidis abingdonii. Next base: position 25,419,544 of record NC_133784.1, on the reverse strand, counting down.
CAGCACTGTAGTACTGAAAAATTGCCAACTTTCTCTTTTACCATAAGATTATAAAATAAATCTTTTGGAATATAAGTATTGTACTTCCTTTTAATGGTGCCCGAGCCCTACTGCCCAGGACTGAAGCATGTAACTTTTAGCTTTGCAGGGGCCGCTGTGGCATGGGGCCCTGGGCAGTTGCCCTGCTTGCCACTCCCTAATGCTGGCCCTCACTTGCAACCCCCACCCTACCCTCAACCTGTCCTGCGATGGTAGAGAAACACTGAATGAGGCAAAGATCTTGTTGAGTTGATGTATCCCCTGGAAGACTTCTGTGTATCCCATGGGGTATGCGTAACCCCTGTTGAGAACCACTGGCTCAAGTGACAAAGCAGTGACTTCTGCATGGAACCTTTCCATCAGCAAATACTGGAGGACAAAGTGAGTAGAACAGAGCTATGATGTTACCACGGTGTTGAAGGAAAGAAAGCAATGAAGAGAGATGGATCAGAAGATACAGTGGTGATCTTCCTTTTTATGTTAATTGTTGCTTATGACTAGGGCTTTGTTCGCACAGAGGTCATGGACGTCACAGATTCTGTGACTTCCTGCAACCTCCATGGCTTCTGCAGCAGCCAGTGTGGCTGACTCCAGGGCTACCCAAGCAGCTGGTCCTGGGGCCATCTTCACCAGCTGCTGCTTTGGCAGTCTTGGGCAGCTGGCCCTGGAGACCGCCTGAGGAGCAGCCGATGAGGCTGGTCCTAGAGACTGTCCAAGCAGCAGTCCCGGAGGTGTGGGGAGCAGCAGGAGCTCAGCGGTTCCCAGCAGTGGTCCTGGGGCTGCTGGAGCAGTGGCTGGCCCTCTAGGGTACCCCCTGCCCCCACAGCGGCAACAGGAGCAGCCACTGACCTCCTGGGCCTCAGCTCCCCCTCTCCACCCCCACAGCTGTGATCTGTCCATGACTTGTACTAAAAATACCCAACTGAATCATAGCCTTACTTATGATTACCTTTCCTCAGTTACTTTAGTATCCACACTATGCTTATCTTAACCTATCTTTTGTTGCAGTATCATTGCCTACTGTGCATCTTATTCCTGACATTGACACAGATTCATAGATTCTAGGACTGGAAGGGACCTCGAGAGATCATAGAGTCCAGACCCCTGCCCTCATGGCAGGACCAAATACTGTCTAGACCATCCCTAATAGACATTTATCTAACTTACTCTTAAATATCTCCAGAGCTGGAGATTCCACAACTGCCCTAGGCAATTTATTCCAGTGTTTAACCACCCTGACAGTTAGGAACTTTTTTCTTAATGTCCAACCTAACCCTCCCTTGTTACAGTTTAAGCCCATTGCTTCTTGCTCTATCCTTAGAGGCTAAGATGAACAAGTTTTCTCCCTCCTCCTCATGACACCCTTTTAAATACCTGAAAACTGCTATCATGTCCCCTCTGTGTTCTCTTTTCCAAACTAAACAAACCCCATTCTTTCAGCCTTCCTTCATAGGTCATGTTCTTCAGATCTTTAATCATTCTTGTTGCTCTTCTCTGGACCCTCTCCAATTTCTCCATATCTTTCTTGAAATGTGTTGCTCAGAACTGGACACAATACTCCAGTTGAGGCCTAACCAGCGCAGAGTAGAGCAGAAGAATGACTTCTTCTTGTGTCTTGCTCACAACACACCTGTTAAAGCATCCCAGAATCATGTTTGCTTTTTTTGCAAAGCATCAACACTGACTCATATGTGCTTGTGGGCTCCACTATAGGCCCATAGATCCCCTTTTCTTGCCATTACTGCTTCCTAGACAGTCTCTTCCCATTCTGTATGTGTGAAACTGATTGTTCCTTCGTAAGTGGAGCTACTTTGCGCATTTGTCCTTTATTAAACTACTCCTGTTTAACTCAGACCATTTCTCCAATTTTGTCCAGATCATTTTGAATTATGACCCTGTCTACCAAAGCAGTTGCAATCTCCCCAGTTTGGAATCATCTGCAAACTTAATAAGCGTACTTTCTATGCCAATATCTAAGTCGTTGATGAAGATGTTGGACAGAGCCAGTCCCAAATCAGACCCCTGCGGAACCCCACTTGTTATACCTTTCCAGCAGGATTAGGAATTACTAACTACTCTCTGAGTACGGTTATCCAGCCAGTTGTGCACCCACCTTATAGTAGCCCCATCTAAGTTGTACTTGCCTAGTTTATCGATAAGAATGTCATGCGAGACCGTATCAAATGCCTTACTTAAGTCTAGGTATACCACATCCACCACTTCTCCCTTATCCTCAAGACTCATTACCCTATCAAAGAAAGGCATCAGTTTGATCTGACATTTGTTCTTTACTAATCCATGCTGGCTATTCCCTATCACCTTACCACCTTCCAAGTGTTTGCAGATGATTTCCTTAATTACTTACTCCATTATCTTCCCTGGCACAGAAGTTAAACTAACTGGTCTGTAGTTTCCTGAATTGTTTTTATATCCCTTTTTATAGAAAAATGTTTTCATATTGTTTGTTTGGCAGGTACTCATGCTATTGTTGAATTATGATTTTAGGTATCTGTGGTTTGTCACTGACGTTTTTCATAGATTATAAAGCCAGATCATCTAATCTGACCTTCTATATAACACAGACCATAGGATTCCCCTGAACTAATTTATGTTGGGTCTTGATTGAAATATTCTTTGATGGAGAATTTACTGTTTATCAGACTGAACGACTCACTGGGTTTTTATTATCTACTGTGTGGTTTGTCTTCTCCAGTAACTAGGAAAGCGTTGTATCAAGTGGATAGTTTTGGCTATTGTGTCTGAGCTTCTGAGGCAATAAACTGCTAATACTGCAGTGCATGGATCATGACATCATGAGGACAAAAAGCCCAAAGTGGTGCCTTTATAGTCTAATATGCGTCCTAAATTTTAATGTCCGGCTGAGGCAGTGTGTGGTCAGTGAGATTAGATTCAGAAAAGCAATCTACTTGGCCGTTCTTGACTTTCTCCTGTGGCTCATTCTAATGTGTGGTTCCCTTTTAACCTGACATTTTTTCAACCCAGTTGATTGTATTTTTTTCATAATTATTGTTTTTGTAAGGTGCAAGGGGTCATATGTTTTTTTCCCATGACCCGCAGGCAAGAACAGACTATTCTCCTTTTATAACACAGCGATCTTAAATGAATCCATGGTGTCAACAATTCAACATTTTGCTTCAGAAGGCACCAATCATTTGTCTAAACAAACAAATCTTTAAAGTCTTCCCTTTCTAAAAAAGATCTTTCCAATTGTTACCCTATTTCCAGTTTGCTGATGGCCCTCGAGGCCTATCTCAGTGAAATATACATCTGTGTATTGGTGAGACCCTCCCCCCCCGCCCTTTTTTTTTTTTTTTTTTTTTTTTTTTTAAATGCAGCTAAAAATTAGCTTGGTCTTTAACCTGGTCATACAAATGAGACTGTAATGGGGGCAAGGACTTATTTGGCTTTGTCTGCTGTCTTCTGACTTGGTATCTGTTTAAAACCCAAGTGGTTTTTCATCACTTAAATCTATTGCTTGTGTCTTTTTTTATTTATTCATTTTTTTTTTTAAATGTATTTGAACCTGGGGAAATCTGGTTGGCATCTCAGGTTGAAGTTCCAAGCTCAGTGGTTTTATTTGCAACAATGTTCATCTGCTCCTGTACCAGTACAGCTGTTGGGCTCCTCAAAGGCCCCCTTTTGAGTGCTGTGCTTTTCAGTGTTGACTGGGAATGTTTCCCCTTAAGCACCACTGTGTTCTACATCACTGTATTATACCTTTAAAATCTCCCCTCCTCCACTGCCACACACACAAGGAGTGGACATTTGTTTATTCACCTACTCACCCTGCTATCAGGAACATCCCGCAGAATTCACTCAGAAAGCTTGGTGATATGCTCTGAAAGGCACACTCCATTATTCCCTGTGTCAGGGGTGCTTTATGGAATGCTCTACCCCAGCATTAAAGAATGGAGATGTAGCCCTGCAGTCTAATGCAGAACTTGATTGCTTGGTCTTCTAGCTCACAAAACAAGGTATGTGTGTGGAGGAGGGACCCAAGAGTGTCATATAAGAGCCCTCATCTCTGAACCATTTTAACTGCCCTGGTTTTGGAAGAGATTAGCAGAGACCTCTCTTTCCCCTGCCCTACAGGAAGCTGAGAGCACCACTACAGTGATGCTCCAGACCATGTGAGCCAGTATTTTCCATAGGATAAAAACACTGCTAACAGTCAAGCCAGTGACACTAAACAGAGCATAGCTCATAAACTCATAGGTCAGAAGGGAGCAATATGATCATCTAGTCTGACCTCCTGCACAAAGCAGGCCACAGAACCCTACCCATCCACTCCTATAACAACCCCTAACCTATGTCCCGAGTTATTGACGTTCAAACTGGGTTGAAGACCTCAAGCGCAGAGATTCCACCGACAAGCGACCCATGCCCCACGCTGCAGAGGAAGGCGAAAACCCAGGCCTCTGCCAATCGCCTGGAGGAAAATTCTTCGGACCCCAAATGGATCAGCTAAACCCTGAGCATGTGGGCAGGCTCCCAGCCAGCATAAGGAAAGAATTCTCTGCAGTAACTCAGATCCCATCCATCACAGACCATTGGAGCAGACTTATCTGCTGATAATCCAAGATCAATTGCCAAATTAAACTATCCTATCATATCAATCCCTTCCATAAACATATCAAGCTTAGTCTTCAAGCCAGCTAAGTCTTTGCCCCCCACTAACTCCCTATGGAAGCTGTTCCAGAACTTCACTCCTCTAATGGTTAGAAACCTTCGTCTAATTTCAAGTCTAAACTTCCTAATGTCCAGTTTGTACCCATTTGTCCTTGTGTCTACATTAGTACTAAGCCTAAATAATTCCGCTATTCTGAAAACTCTAGTACTGTTCCTCAAAAACCACTTTTACATCTGACGGTGTTGTAAGATAAAGTATAAAATTCTGGGTTGCTTTCTAGGACTTGATGCTGCGTCATGGCTGGAGGACTGGAGCCATTGTACCAGAACTGGAACCTGAAATCCGGATCATTAATACAGAGCAGTACATGCACTCGCTGACTTGGCAACAGGCGCTCACAGGGCTGCTGGAGAGAATGCAGGTAGGCTGGAGCAGAGCCAGGTTATGGAGTCGGTCTAGTCTTCACCTCTCAGAACTAGGATTTAGATTTTTGGCTTGGGTCAGATTGCATTTGATCTTCTTGTGCCCCTGTAGACTTGGACCATTCTGATAAAACTGCTGCATGACTTAGTAATACTACTTGTCTATGCCCCAGTTAGGTCCCAGACTAGAACAGCAGTGGTGTCTGACTAAGAAATTAAGCTAGTATGGCAGAGGTGGAGTTGCTGGTAGCATACTTTTTAAATGAGGAAATATAATTCCTTCTACATACTGGTCTGTTTGTACATAGGGATGGGTGTCTACTACGCTGGCAGGTGACTAACACATCCTCCATAGTATAGTCCACATCCTCCTGGTCTCATGGCAACCTGAAGTATTAACCATCTCTAACCCCATCTCCAGTATCCTTTCCGGGAGGGCTAACTATCAGAAGACTGTTACTCTGATTTGTGAAATAAAACAGACTGGAAGCAGCTTTCCTGTCTGTCACTAATCTTTCAGTAACACTAATTTAATAAATGATGGCTCTTTTCATAAGATGATGCTAGTCCTAAAATCAAATCCCTGCTAATGGAATCTTTAAATCAGTGTAGGTCATAGATTCCTCTGCAGTGCTCAAAAATGGTTTTGCATGTTAGCTGTTAACTTGCTAAGCATGACTAAGAGAACCGCGGGTGAACGCTTACCTTTTGTCTCTGAAGACCTGAATTTCAGTCTGGCTTAGAGCCTCAGTAGGGGACTAGGGAAAATGAGTTTGAGATGCACAAGACAATTTAATGTCAAAGAAATTCATAGATGTCAAAACTGCTTGGAGGAAGATTGCCCTATGCATGTGCTATGGCAACATCAAGCCATTGCTGTTACTGCTTTCTTCTTTAGTTACCTAAACTCCTTCATAAATATAAGGCAAAAAACCCACACTGTGTGATGTAACAGATGTTTTCGTGAGGATCTTTTGTATGCTCCACAGATGTTAATACGCTTTAGGCAACCAACACTCTCTGCTAGGCAGTGTTGGGGGATTAACCAGCAACTTGTGGTTTACTTTCTAAACCAAGTAGTGCATAGTCATGGTGCATCTCCCAGAGCACAAATACTGGAGAGTAAAAGCAGGGAGTTTGGCGGATTTACAGCCTGTCTCACAATTTCTTTTTTCTTAGTCACTGACTTTTTAATTTTCTCCTTACTGTTGGCAATTGTAAGAAGTTGCTGAGCTCCAAGAGCCATAGACAGATACCTGGCACCTAAGGTGATAGTGCCACTATCAACTTAAGGAAAAGCCACTGACTTGAGAAAAGTCAGTGTTTAGATTTAACTTCTACTGGGCTTTTTTGTTCTAGATGTATCAAGATGCAGAATCAAAGCAGGTGCTGCTGGAATGGATGCAAGAGCGTCAGGAAATTAGGTGACTCAATGTATCTAAATCTGAGAGTGCTTTAGGATGAACGTGCAAACTTCGCTTCCTCCCAGAATATTCCTGTGGAAACCTGTAAATTTGTAAATATTCTCCTATGAATGTAGATATCTTGAAATCAAGAGTTGGATCTCCAGTGCCTAATTAGTTTCTGATGATTGTAGCTAGTGAAGCAGTGCAACCTCTATTCTGAGGTGTTGTGTTGTAAGAGATTTCTCTGTGAAATCTAATAGAATTTTTAAGCTAGCTACACAGATTTTTTTTCACAGTGCAGAAAGTAGTCATTATTCCTGCATTCATTCCACTCATGCAATCACTTAGATGACAGATTACACTACAGATTGTTTTCATTGCTATCTATATTTTTCCATCCATAGAAGCTGATTGGCAAATCTTTACTCACATAAGTGTTGTAGGCTCCAAGCCTACATTCTTAGGCTTTCATCTTCCTTGTTCACTTCAAGAGCTTGGCTAAGGAGCCTACTCACTGTTTACTTAGATGAAACTAGGCATCTTGAACAAACTGGTTTCAATTCAGCCCTGATGGGTCCTGATAACAGTAAAGTTTAAGAAATATAGATGCATAAATTCCTCCTAAAGGGCAGGACTCATGTGACAGGCATGGAATGACTTGGCAGTGGATATCAAACCATTGTCTTCATCCTCCCTAAGAAGAAATCTTAGCCCTTACTATTTACATTTACTAAGTCCATTTAGTACCATCGCTTCTGGGTAATATTCAATCAAGGTTAGACTCCAGTAATAATCTCTTGCTGTCTTTTCTATCATAGCATAGCCCAAAAGGAAAGTACCTGCCCTGGTGATTTTGGTACCCTGAAATTTTAAAGCCTTGTGCAGAATATCTGTTTCCAAGGTCTGAATTGTCAAATTAGTTACAAAACCTCTGTTAACAATTTCTCCAAACATTAGCCCGTGCAAACCAAGTTCTCTCCTTTCAGGTCTCTTACAAAGAACTTATTCAATCCTCAGTTCGGGAGCATCTTCCGAACCTTCCACAACCCAACCTACTTCTCTCGGAGGCTGATCCGGTTTTCTGATATCTACATGGCATCCATCAGCTGCCTGCTGAACTATGATATGAACTTCACCTTTTTCCCCCGGCGCACCCCTCTGCAGCACGAGGCACCCCTCTGGATGGATCAGCTCTGCACGGGTTGTATGAAAACCCCCTTCCTGGAGGAGATGGTGCACATCCGATGAAGGGAAAGTGTGTGAGCTGAAGTTTACAGTAATGTAGTGCTAGAATTGTTTGTACAAAGGGTCAGGCTGTTTGGCTGTAAATTGCCTATCACTAAGGATGATTTTAACGTGGGTGTGGGTTGTGTTTTGTCCCTGACCATCACTGAACCTTGCCTTCCAGCACTTCCAAATATCTGCCTTGCTAACAAATTGGTGCTTAAGTTAAATGGAAGGGAGATATGATTGACTATTTTAACTTGCAAAGCATTCTCAGAGTTGGTTAGGTAGAAGTAAAACAATCACAGCAAGCTGCATTTCATGACCCCCTAAATTTTTTTTAAAACTCCATCTTCAGCCCCTGCCCAAATTCTGGCCCAAATCTTCTAATATGGGTAGCTGACATTGGGTAACTGCTGTTAGGCACCTTAGCAAGAAGTGGCCTGATTCTCTGAAGTGCTAAGCACCTCTCTTCTCTCTCATAAATTTAAAGGTTTATTCGGCACCTCTGAAAGCTGATTTTAGGCAACTTAACTTTTGAATTTTTGGTCTCTGAATATAGAGGCTTTTTTTCTTCACTTGTTATGGAAACAATTCAAAAGCTAAGATCTTGATACACTTCTTAGAAGGTGCATTTTTGCAGCCTTTGACATTAAAATCATGTATTTGCCATGTCTTTGAGGATTGTTTTTGAAAAGCATGAAAGTTAAACTATAATGGATTTAAAATCTTTGTCCTAGTATTAAATATATTTAAGTCAACACTTTAAAATTTAACATTGAAAACTATTGGCTTGAAAAATCAATCAAAACACTACCTTAAATTTTACAGTAAACAGCTTAGAGCTCATATCTTAAGATGAGCAATGCCTCTGTATTTGCACAAATTGGGCCTTATTCTGAAGTCATGGGCTGGTGTGAAGTTACATCACCTCCAATGTAAAACTGAGATTAGAATAAGGCCTGTTTGTATTCTTGACTCATCAAGGCTGTTCCTACAGCTGTGGAAGAGATTATTCTGATTCAGTAGCGGGGGCGGGGAGTAACAAAGGATAAATTGTGATCAAGCATGGAGAGGTAGGTGAATCTTGTGTTAAATATATTTTTCCAAAAAACGAAACCAATGTTGTTGACAATGGATGGGGATTACTTTATGCCAAATCTTTGGGTAGGAGACAGTGATTTCTAGCTATAGCTCTGCTTTGGCTTCTGTTTAGTACAAGTGTAGAATGTCTGTGTAACTGAAGGAGTGGAGCCACACGCATTATAAAGGGCCAGAGAAGCATAACTCCTGTGCTGCTGCTTTATGACAGAGTACTTTGCACACACCATACCACTGAATCTCTTCTGCATACTGCCAGGAATCTTACTACTGCTCTTTCAAGTAGTTGGAAATATTATGACAAGGATGAAAGTATTGAGATCTGCTCCCAGATGGGGATGCTATTAATAATAATCTTCCCTCCACCCATCTCAGGTCAAGCTAGCCCATAATTCAGCTTTGTCAGGTCTATACAACCTAAAACCATATGGAAATGTTACATTGAAACCCATGTTTTAAAACATTCCCCTGTAATGTTTACACCCCAAACAACAGTGCTAACCCATGAGAACCTGCCTAAAGCTGAGAGAGAGAAAATTCTTAATCTTAAGATAAATGGCAGTGGTAGTACAACACTTGAAATGAAATCTAAACTCTGTGGTGATATCTAACATGAAGGATGCACTCAGTTTACATCCTTGCAATTGTCAAAGGAGTTTCGAAACACAGAAAGCAGTAACATCTGACTGAAGTTTATGTAGCCATAAAACAAACGTTAGCGTAGACATCCCTCTTCCCCATTAAATTTACAACACCCTCTTTTTCTGCCTGCCAATAGAAATTTTTGAGCTATGCTTAAAATCAAGGCATGCTGTTTATTTCCATTTAGAGACACTCCAGCTTGGGGACTGAGTGGAAGAAGCAATTAAGTAGCTAACTGCTTTTCTGTATACCTTTTCTTCAGACTATTAAGCTTTTTTCTGCAGCCCAGCATCATCTCTCACAATTCTGGTGTACAGCCCCCAGAGGCAGTTTAGAATTGCAAGGCTGTGGCTGGAGGCCCCAGCCTGGGCTCCTACTTGCCACCTCATCTTTCTTTTTCTTTTTTCCCTTCTTTTAAGTGCCTTTCTCCTTCTCTGCTCTGGGACTGAGGGGGGTTGGGTTTGCAACCACAGGAGCCTCTGCTGCATCACCTCCAGGCTCACACTTCTGCCTCTCTTTTGGAAGGGAAGCAGCACCCCTGAAAGCACCATGTGAAGTAAAAAGATGCTTTCCCAAGCTGACAGTGAGGGAAACAGGAGCAGGAGGACCTCATCCAGTCATCCTAGGGGAAGTCTGGAATGCAAGGACAAGAGGTTTGTGGAGCTCAAGTGCCCCACCCTTCCCCCATCTTGAAGTGGCTGCTGAATGCTGTAGCCCTCTTCCCCATTGCTGACCCTGGCAGAGCAGGACTCAGAAGGCAGTTTTTAGAGGGTTTCAGGTCTTGTGGAAGGTCACAGCAGCACACCTACATCCGCAAGCCGTCAAACAAAAAAACAACCCAAAAGGAGCAAGAAAAACTATCCCCTGCCTCACCTTCCTGTGCTGAAGGGGAGCTTTCTGACTCTTAATCTGAGCAAGGCCAAGGGAGAGCCCAAGAATGATTGATTTATTTTTGGCAAGAAGTTTTGAGTCTGTTTAAAAAGGTGGTGGATCCTCAATACAGATCCAACCTTGTTTTGGAGAGCAAGCCTCCCAGTAAATGTATCCCCTCAGGCTGAAATTACCCTATACGCTGCCTTGTGGATGTGAGGGTAATGGGACAGGTTCAATCAACTGCTCTGTCCCTCAAAGGTGGATACTCATTCTAAATGGGTCCTAGGCTCAGCTAGGTTTGCCTCCTCTTCAGGGAAAAGGCTGGACAAGATAGTGGCAAAAAATGGTGCAAAATCCAAACGCTCCCTTCCATCTCCACTAAGTGCTCTCAGGCAGACCCTCCTTAAATGCTCTAAGGGAACATCTTGGAAGGTAGGTTCAGGCAGAAAATCCAGAGGTGGTTGAGCAGCCTCCAGAACAACTTTTTGACAATGAACAGATTTATCTCCACCCAGACTTGAAGCTAGGAGCCAGAATTCCCCATTTGTTAGAGGACTGGTTGGTGTTAACCCACAGACACAGGGGCCAGGGATAGGCCCACAAGCCAAGGGCTCCACCCCATCTATTCTTCATTCATCTTCCAGCTTGAGGAACAATCAGGTCCAAAAGGAGCACTTTCATCTTCTGAATATAGGTCTCTCAGAAGAGGGAAACAGTTTCACAGGGTTCTCTTATCTTTCAAAAATACACAGGGTCTGTGTGTCAGAGCTGTCTTTCCATCGGAAATGACAAGGACTCAGCATTTCCAAGTCATCCATCACTAGATGGATTAGGCTATGCCTTGCTGAGGCCTATAATGCATTAGAGGTCCTGAGAAGAATCCAGCCAGACTCTATGATGTGGCTGCCAGTCTTATTGGCAGAACAAGCAAGTAAGTGCCTCCACCTCAGAAGTCTGTAGAGGAGAACCTTAATTATTGGGTAACACCTTTATAGGCCAGTACAATGTGGACTTGACTTGTCATCTGCTGAGGCCTTGTTTTCCAGTAAGGTGGTGGCCCCAAAATAGACATGCTCAAAGGCAATGTTGGCTGGTGGTAGTGGCAGGGAAAGTTTCCTCTTATTCCTCTGCTCTCTACTTTCCAGACATTGCAGAATTCCAGGAGATGCTGGGCTGCAGAATGGAAAATTTCTTAATGTCCTTTCTGCTAGCAGCAGCTTCCACAAGTTTACCCTGCAGGCTCTCTGCCTAGTGCAGCAGGTTTCCTTTGAAGTTCTTTGTTACTAATATTTTTTTCTACATAGCTTTGGAATGATTCATGGGGCTGCAACTGTGAACTGCTGAGTGCAGGAAACTCAGACATAGCAGGATTGTGGGAAACTGTGGAAAGGAAATTGATGTTTGAAATTTTCCAGTCAGTATTAGCATCTTGCACCACAATTTAGCCCTAAAGATTACTTTATTCCCCTTTGTAGTATGGTAGCACAGCCAAGTGCACTATTTTCTTTACTGTGTGTAAGATACATTGTAAGAGAAGCACTTGTTTGCACCTAAGAGCTTGGTGTTCTGCAAACCACTAAACTTCCAGAATACTGCAGTAGTGGTTGCATTTCACCTTTTAAGTGACAGCACAAAACAAGTTTGCTCTTCATTGCTTTATTATAGTGCATGAAGCCCTCCAGGTTTTTCTGAAACAAAGCAGCCATCTTGGATCTTCACATCCCTGGTTTGCTGAGGACTGGAAAATAAGTAGGATAAAAAGTGGGTCCTTTTGTGGCCTTCAGTTGAGAAGGGAGGCTTAGGCTGAATGAGTTTCAGAGCTCTAGCTGAAGGTTATGCAGAATCCTTCATTGGTTATTTGGAGCTAACTGGGTGCTGGCTATGGCTCCAGCAATCATCCAGGCAGCTCACTTACACTTAGAGTAAGGCTTTTCCCTCCCATCAAAATATGGATGGCTGGGACAGCTCAGTTTCAGAAAAACATACTTAGGTAGGTAGATTAAAAATAAGCTCAGAGTAGCAGACACTGAAGAGGGCTCAAAGAAATCAGGGCTGAGGCCCAAGCACAAGCCCTGTAGTGTCAGCTCAGAGGAAGCTGGAGTTGGTGGGGAACGCTAACTAACTTATCAAGAGCTGTGAACTGACTGACTCTGCAGCATAATGAAAGTTGGCTTGTTTATCATGCTGGAGCCTTGTTTTTTATGTACTGTAGCAAAAGGTCAAGCTGAGGTTGGAGCACTTTTATAGTGAATCTGTAGCAAAGTATTGGTACATGAGACTTGTGCAGCTAGGGGAAGTATAAGAGGAACAAAATAGCCGTGGCTATAATTAGAAGAAATGGCATCTTTCATCTTGTGTGGAAAGATATAGAAATATGTAATTTTACCAATCAAGAGTTATCTGGATTGAGAACATTAGCATGGTACAGTGTTAGGTTAGGTGAACTTCATTTTTAAAAGCTACACTTCAGAGTTGTGCCTATACAGAATTCTTTGTGCATGTGTGGCTTTGAAGGGGAAGGCTTTGTGCCTAGTGGACAAACTGCCAGTGGCTTATTGCTCTGTGCCAAGTTTAAATCCTATAGCAGCTAGGGGACATGGGTGAAATAATCCAATGCCATAATACAGTGTTAATACAGCAGGTAGAATGAAATGTGCTAGAATATCTTTAGCAGTGAGTAGCAACTAACCAGTTAAGAACATGATACCTCAAGTACATAAACAGGGTACCTGTCCTGGTGACTGGATGTTTAAAAAACCACCACCTCAACAAGCCGTTTAACATTGAAACTATTCCACTTTTGTTTGAACACCAAAATAATGAGCATTAATGTTAAACATTGCTATACTACATCACTAGAGAATGCAGTAGTAATGTCTTGGGCTGTGACTGTTATACATTACAGATCACAGTTGTGCTGCACATGCTGCAACAGAAGAATGTTTCCGCTGCTGTAGAAGCACCTACCATGTTATGTTGGAGCTAGTGGTGGGAACTTTACCACTTGATAGACTAGGTGCCTTTGCCAAAGTTGTGACTTTTGAAGACAAATAGTATATAGTAGTTGGTAAATAGGAAACCTGAGTGGAGGGTTGTTACTCAAAATGCTGCACCATGACTCTCTCTGAAAATTTAACACAGCAATTGCTGTTTGTGTGGGTTTGAGAATAATTTGAAATGTAGCATGTTGAAGTTCTTGTCAAAACTTTCTGTAGCTCATTGTCTAGTTCAGTGGTAGGTTATTTTAAACTTCTATATATGTATGGTAAATAAACAAAATATAGTATGACAATGATTTACGATCGCTTTCACTTAGCCACTGCAATTCTAACAGCTGAGGATCTGACAAGGAGACTTGTTCTAAAAGTGTTGTTTATTGAAGAACCACAAAACAGTGCAATGTGCACAGACTTCAGTCTAAGCCTGTTTGCTTTAATCAAGTGGTGATGCCTCAAACATACCAGCTGAATAAACAACAGTTTGTCATGCTCCCCACTTTAAAGGCTTAGCATCATTAGCTTTTCGGCCAGGACTGTTTTCCAGCTATCAGATGCTATGTGCCACTCCATCCACGTTCTATTTTATATAAACTCAATCCTGGAGGATTATGACTGTGTAGTACTGGCTATATTTTACACATGGTACTATTATTTTAAAGCAATGTTCTTCAGATGTCTGCAATGAGTTTCCCCTCCTACAGTTATGGAAGAATATCAGTGCAGAGCTCCAACTGTCAGCTTGGAGTCACACATTTGCTGTTCCAGTGAAGATTTTCTTAACTGCATCAACAAGGACATTCACTAATCAGAGTAACTGCAGGTACATCTGTCTTAGGGTAGTTCAACTGAGGTATCTTAGCTGATGAGTTTGTTTGGTTTAATGTTAACCATTAGCTCACTCTTCATCTGCTTACCATGTGCAGGACCTGTGGGCAAGCTCCACTTAGCACTAACATGCAGCAAGAGCAGGATAGTGGTTTTTTTCCCCCTTCTGTTTGGCTTGATGTATGCTTTACTCAAGAATTCTGTGGGTGTCTGAAAAATCTTCCCCCCTGAAAGAGTCCTGAAACAGACACAAACTGTTAGAAGCCAGCTGAGAACCATGTAACTTGACACAAACATCCTTTAAGATTCTAAAGTTAAAGGTTTGCTACAGTAGACAGCAGCTTGTTTCTCATTGACTCTCTACATGTTTAGCAGCAGGCATGTAAGGCTGGGTTCTTAGATAATTCCATTTCTGAAGTGGATTAAGGGAGTTCACTGCCCTGACACTACAGTGTGTGTACATTTTTACTTCAGTCTTCCCTAGATGAAATTGGCAGCAGCTGTGCTGGACTCATGCCCCATGTGCTGGCAGTAGGTTAGGTGATGCACCCTTCTTACCCCTACCTCTATACTGATCTTCTCCAAATCTATTCCCTCAGTCTTTGCAGGGGAGAGAAGATTCTCATTAGCAGTGGAAGAGGATACTGAACCCTTGACAGAAACCACAGCTGGGTTTAGCAAGCATCTAATTTATTAAATCAAAATTGAAAACATATTTACTGATGCTTTTAATTCAATGAAAAGCAGCAAAGACCCTACATCTATAAACACTACTGGGCATTCTATGCCTGGACTAAAGCACAAAGAGATCCCCTTACTTTAGATCAGGTCTACACTTTTAAAAGGATAGGTTGACTCAGCTCTGTCACTTAGGGAGTTGGATTTTTCACACCCCCAAGCATCATAGTTAAGCCATCTAATGGCCAATGTACACAGGAGTAGGTTGACAGATTAATTCTTTCACTGACCTAGCTAATGCCTCTTCAGAAGGTGGACTAACTATAGGGACTGGGGAGCCCTTGGAGCCAGTGGCTATGCTGAAGTACTATAGCTGTTTAGACAAGTCCATAGATTCCTCTCCTGTCTGGCTCAAGCATCCTTTAATCTGCACTTAACACAGAGTTGTTTTTACATCCTTACAGAATGCCATTCACCCCTACTAGTAAGTATGAACCCACCCACCCCCCATTTGGTTAAGTTTTAAACAAGTATTTTCATCAAAACAAAACAGGTAAGACCATTTTCTTACCTCAAATGGGTCACACATCAAACTCTGGTCCCCAAAGATAGGATTTGGGAATGACACTAAGGGCGGGTTCCTGGCCTGCTCTTCCTCTTCCAGGTCAGCCTGTGTGCAAAAGTACAAGAGATTAGGTATCGGTCTTCCCCCTCCTCTAGAAGTGAGTTTATCATTTCTGCAGGTCTTAAGCACTTCTACAGTTCCTTGCATTAACAAGGTAGTGAAAATGAAATTGAATTACAGAATCTAGTTAGTAAGGTGTTCTTAAATATAAAATCTTTTCCAAGACATTTGCACGATATTGCTCATTTACCTCCCACACTGGTTTCCATATTTCTAGCTTCCTTCTCCCCATACCCATTTGTGCCACATAACTATGCAGGTTTAAGGTGATTAGCAACTTTAACATGTTCCATTGCCTAGGCCAGACTCCTTAGTAACCTCACTCTAATTTAAACTAACTTACATGTACACAGTCTGCAGCCTACACTACAAATTATCTAGTTCTTCCCATAGTGGCTAAATCATAGGCCTGGTCTACATAGCTATGGCATGAGGGTCAGGCTATGCCACCCTAAGCCTCAGTGTAGACACAGCTAGGTCAATGGAAGAATGTTTCTGTCAACTTGGTAGCATTCCTATTGCACAGGAAATACCCCTGCTGTCACAGTAGTTTGTGACTACACTATGGAGTGACATAGCTATGGCACTGTAGTGCCTTCAGTGCAGACATGGCCCTAGTATTGCAAGTTATGGGGGCAGCAATGACCCCTTGTGAGAAGAGAATGTTGCAGTGACCCAAATTCTCACTACAGACCTATGCACTTGGCCTAGATCTAACAACACCTTCATGAGCTGTCACACTATAAACTGGAAGGTCAACTACATCAAACTTCTTTATTGTAGCATTAATTGTTATCTTCCCCCATGTCCCTTGTGCAATGACTATCTTACCTTAAGGAATTTCCTTGTAGAATCATAGAATATCAGGGTTGGAAGGGACCTCAGGAGATCATCTAGTCGGACCACTCCCCAGATCCCTAATGGCCCCCTTAAGGATTGAACTTTAACCCTGGGTTTAGCAGGCCAATGCTCAAACCACTGAGCTATCCCTCCCCCCACCATCCTGTTTAAGAATTTTTATTAAAAGTAGGTGAGTGTCTCACCCAAGCCAACTCTTCAGGCTTGTGTACATGGTGCAGTAATGCGCACCAATGAGCCTGCGCAGACGCTCCTGACACATGGTAGGGAACTTCCGGAGTGTGCCAGCAGTGGCCAGTTAGTTCACATGTGCATAAGAATTTGCTCCATAGAGAGAAGCCCTTAAATATGAGAATTCTTAGCACTTCTCCATCCAGGTTCTTTTTCCAGAACTACATCCTGAGCAGTAGCCTAACAACAACTGTAACAGATAGAAATATGCCTCAGAAAACTTTCTGAATGTTTTCATTGGGAAGCTATTCAGCCAATTCCAAAGGTCACATGTAAATATGACTCCAACATTGAGAGTTTAGCTGCAGACTGTTGAAATGCATCAGAAAGCAAAAAACCCCACAAGAGTTCATAGCTGCATAGTGTCACCCAGTTTGGCTACTGTAACAGCCAAACCAACCTGATCTCCTTCTTTGAGAAGGTGACAGATTATTTAGACAAAGGAAATGCAGTAGATCTAATTTACTTCAATTTCAGTAAGGCATTTGACACGGTTCCGCATGGGGAATTATTAGTTAAGTTGGAAAAGATAGGGATCAATATGAAAATTGGAAATTTGCCTCCAGGGCAGATGTGGCAGAGGCCCTGGAGGTTTTCGCCTTCCTCTGCAGTGTGGGGCGTGGGTCACTTGCTGAGATTCTCTGCAGCATGAGGTCTCAACACAAATC